>NC_136497.1:1935000-2075000 GCF_053919585.1 Euprymna scolopes | reverse complement strand
CGTTTGTATTACGTTTCTTAGGATAATCATATGTTAAGATGAAATCGGAAAAGGCGGATATAAAAAAAACACTCGAACTCATGTGGTGAAATGTTAATATTTCATCTTTATTATTAAAACAACTTTTATCTGAATTGAGTATTAACGCGGCAGAGGAAGAGTGAAAGAAGACGAAAAATAAAGGTAACGGAAGGAAGTGTTCCAACCCGTTTTCTTATAATGTGTTTGATAACAGTTAAAAAAAAAAAACAGACAGGTAAGTCTTACCTGTCTATTTTTTTTTTAACTGTTATCAAAAACAGATTAAATATAAAACCTGAAAAATGTTTTATTGTTATTAATAAAAAGATGAAATATTTTAAAAAGCTTATTTGATTGTATTATCCTGCTATTGGCTTTCTTTTTTTTTCTTTTTTAAATTTTTTAATTTTTACTCAAAAGGAGTTCTCAGCCTAACAATAATCAGAGATTACTCACCGATAAAAACAGTGATGTTCCCTGGAAATTTCCAGTACTTCCACCACAACTTTTGGATCATGAGTATTATTCTTACATCCAAGAATTCTCCTTAATATTTCAGCTGTTTTCATTATTGTTATCCGTTGTATCTTCTCAGCCATCCCTCTGATTCCAATCTCTCCCATTCTTTTTTCAAAGTTTTTCTTCTTTTTCTTCTTCTTATCAGTGTACCAAAACTAAGTTAATCAACGTTTGTTTCCCTACGGCATTTTGCTGTAAAGTGTTCTTTAGTTTTTAGATTATGTTTGAAAAGATTCACATTATTTCTTCTACTTAGCCGTAATTTGCAATTTATTCACCAAGTCACCCATCTCTTACTAAGTTTCTCTCTATTACTCTCAGCCTCTCTCTTACTGTAGCTTGTTGAACTTTTCTGCTTTTGTACAGTTTTTATCACTCTCATTTTCGTCACTCTTTTTCTTTGTTTACTATTTGTCAAAACTAATAAAGTCTTTAAAACAGAACTTGGAATAAAAATTAAAGAAAAAGCACCACAAGTATTAATACTATTTAATGCATAGCTAAAGAGAAAAGATATAAAGAGAAATGAGAGAGTAAGAAGGAAACAAATTGAATAGAAACACTAATTTTGTAATTTGTCTTTATTCTTTTAAAAATAGAACTGGCTTTAATAAAATGTATTAACTTAAGTATATTTTATAATCTATATATTAATACGATAATTTTACCAAGAATGCTTCATAAGTTTTGGTATCGGTTTCGATTATAGCTGATGTCACTCCAATAATCTATGTTTTTTTATAAATAATTTTATCAAGGATTCTTCATAAGTTTTGGTTTCGGTTATAGCTGAAGGAACTCAAGTTGTATATATATATATATATATATATATATATCTATATATATATATATATATATATATATATATATATATATATACATGTGTGTGTGTGTGTGTGTGTGTGAAATCGCAACTTTATAATATGTAAAAATCGATAGAACATTAACTCTATAATAATATATACGAAATCTGCAAGAATTAAAATGTCATATTTAAGCATACTCTATGACCGGGCTACACCAGTCGTCTTCGGGACAAGATCAAAGTGTAGTATCTGTTCTTCAGATGCTGCACTTCTATTTCTTGTTCTCTTTCGGTGGAGGAGAAATCCTTCACGACTGAGACAATTTTTATTTTTGTACCTTTTCTCCACATTAAAAAACGACCCTGGTGTCTAACTCTGTCCCGTGGGGAGGCATAGTAAATAGGTACACCAGTCGTCCCGGCTAGCTTAGAAAAATACTTTTTCAGTTTTAACAAAAAAGACACAATAATATCAGAGCGCCTCCATTTATGCTGAACATCTACAGAATGCCAACATCAATATCTTACATATGTATGAGTTCCCTGTGGAATTTCCACAGGTCTCGCTTTATTTATTATTTATATAGCTGATATATTCGATGAGATACTAAGACTTATGTTCTCTAAGATCTATCAATTTGGCCACTTAACTATTTCATGAATACGCCAGGGTAAATGTTAAAATGACCGCCAAATACATTATCAGAAGATGATATTGCTGGTTCTGTCTCATATGTCCTGAGGCATAACCTGATAACTAAAAATGTTGAAGCACTTGACAAAAATGACAGGTTGTCGGTTTAAAGCGCGGTTCTACAAATCAGGTCTTGGACTCGTGTCAGATCCCAAAGCTACAACCTTTAAAGTTGGAGTTGCAAATAGATAACAATTGTATCCAAGAAAACTCAATAGCATAGAACTTGATCTGAAATGATTCAGAACATTCTTGTGAATTTTTTAGTGCCCTCACAATAGTAAAAAATATCGCATAGTTTTAATATAGTATTATTATTATTATTATTATTATTATTATTATCTTACTAGTTTTCACACAGCCATCATCAAAGAATTCTCTTTGGGAACAACCTGTGGTGTTCCCTGGAGTCTGAGTGACAGCAAGTTTTCCCAGATTTTCAGTACTCTTCTACCTCTTTCGAAAATCTTAGCAAAATAATTTGTGTTTACCATTGGTTTCTCATTGGAAGCGACCATTGATTTTCACTGGAATTTGGGTGGCAATAAGCCTCCCCAATGCCCCAGCCCTATATGCACTCATCCAGTGGATGTCTGGGTAGTGCTTTCTCTCCTCGATATTTCAATTCTCTTTAATCCTCTTGGATTATTTGATGTGGTATCAGTTTATGCTGTCACTTTTTTTTTGGAGGGGGGCTTACAATTAGTTTCAATTTTCTTGATTCCATGTAAGGTTTCTTTGTGTTTTACCTATTATTATTATTATTATTAATATTATTATTATTATTATTATTATTATTATTATTATTATTATTATTATTGAATGGCGTGGACATAAAGACGAGAGAAAAATTTGGCAATGTTTGGTATACGACACATTAGATATAACATAGCAAGGTTATATAGGAAGTGGAAAAATGTAAATGATTCTGCTAAAGCTTAAGAGACATTGTTGAAGAAATATGTGATTAGAAGTGAGGAGTGGATTCTTAAGGTTGTGGCCAATGAAATTGAATGAAACCAAGGCTGAGTATGTGAAACGTGTGGATTGAGAAAGGACAGAGGAATTGGCTGAAAAAAAGATGAATGGAAATTCTTCACGGATGTAGCAGATGTGGCAGAGGAAAGATCATGGCAATGACTTAGAGTTAAGTATTTGTGTAAGAGTATTGAAGCCGTTTAAACTCGATTTGTGTAAGAGTATTGAAGCAATTTAAACTCGATTTGTGTAAGAGTATTGAAGCAATTTAAACTCGATTTGTGTAAGAGTATTGAAGCAATTTAAACTCGATTTGTGTAAGAGTATTGAAGCAATTTAAACTCGATTTGTGTAAGAGTATTGAAGCAATTTAAACTCGATTTGTGTAAGAGTATTGAAGCAATTTAAACTCGATTTGTGTAAGAGTATTGAAGCCGTTGTTTGTGCAGCACAAGAGCAAGCGTTAAAAACGTGACTGTTTAAAAGTGGTTCAAGTAGAGGATGTTGCTGCAAAAAGCCAGATTTGTGGAAAGTTTTCAGTTGGGCACCTTGCAGCAGGGTGTAGCAGATTGGCTAAAAGATAGTACCACAGAAGTCATGACCACATGGTTTTGGATATACTGGGATGAAGTTTAGGATGAAGTTTAGGATGAACTTTGGGATGAATTGGTCTATGCCTGCAATTAACCATTTGGTCAGATCTGATACTATAGAGGACACATCCTTTTTAAACATGGAGGGCAGAGGTAAATCAGATATGAATGTACGGAAGCTATCCCAGTCGGCCATAGAGTATCGGTATACAGTACGGTGGAGGGGTACGTCTGGGGGCTTCTTACATTTCGTTTTTATCTTAACTGATACGACGGAGTGGTCGGAGGATCCTAGAGGAGAATGAACAGAATATGAACATAGCTCAGGGGAAGTTGAGAGAAAAAGGTCTAAGAGGCTTGCATATTGACCGGGTGTATCGGGCACACGGGTGGGTTCACGAACAATCTGAGTGAGATCATAAGCAATGGCAAAATCATGACAAAACCTCCCCTCATCGTCTGTCTTATTTGAATGGGTCAGCCATTCCACGTTATGGACGTTGAAGTCACCACATATGTGGATGTTAGCCGAGGGATGTGAAGACAGTATGTGGTCTATTTTCTCAGATATGCTCTTAAACATAGTAACTCCGCTGTTGTGGGGCCTATAGAGGGCAAATATAAATGCAGTGGTGTTAGCAAGTCCAACCCTGAAGCACATATAGGGTAAATTAGGATCTTCTCTAGAGATATCTCTGCCACACGGGAAGCCATCCTTAATGTAGGCACATATTCCATGCCCATGGCGATCTTGGGGGTCAGATTTAGCTGGTAAATTTGAGTATCCGTTAATTATGAACTCATCTAGGGAAGTGGACGGCCCTATTCCAGTTTCACTTAGAAAGAATATGTCCGGTTTCGTCTCCTGTAATTGGGTTTCAACCTCTGGAAGGTTGGAACGTAGACCCCTGATGTTGGAGAAGGAGACCTGGTAGTAGGGGTCTACGTTGGAAGGTGGGGTTCTAGGTTTAATCGAGTTTTTATTCTGGAGATATTTCATGTTGTGGTTTAAGGATTTGTGGAATAGGTCGGCATACTTGGTTAGAGCAGTACAGAGAGGGAAAGTAAGAGAGAAAAAGACAGGAAATTTATTTTTTGTAGCACACGAAAAGGTAAAGCCGTAACAATTACCCACTAGTATGGCATCGAGAGGCCCCACCAGAGACTACTGCATGGTCCAGATCCACTCACCAAATGGCAATACAGCAGTCCCAGTACTTTGCGCCTGCTGATAGGACAGCCTCCTTAGTGGTTAATCCAAGGTTCGGGTCCCTGACTATCATGCGGATAACGTCAGCCCAGACAAGCGTTTACCTCCAGCACCCTTACTAGTGACATGGCCACAAGGACAGATAGAGACAGAAAAATATCCGACATCTCAGACTACTGGTCACCAAGTACTACCGACCTTTAAGCAGCTTTTTCTTCACCCTTTGTCAGAAAAATCACTCATTGAATGAGGACTGGATGACAAAATAGGAGAAGCGAGAGTTACTGGAGCTGCCGATAACACATCCACTGTATTATCTACTCTCCATTAAAAAAAAAAAAAAAAAAAAAAGAAAGGAGGGGGAATGGGGACAAGTGACTTAATATCTAAGTAGTAAGTCCGGTGCTAAGTTAACAATTCAGGACACTTGATGATAATCTCCCCTCCCATATTAATGGGTGGAAGTTTGTCGTTATCTATCGAGTTTAAATTGCTTCAATACTCTTACACAAATCGAGTTTAAACGGCTTCAATACTCTTACACAAATACTTAACTCTAAGTCATTGCCATGATCTTTCCTCTGCCACATCTGCTACATCCGTGAAGAATTTCCATTCATCTTTTTCCCAGCCAATTCCTCTGTCCTTTCTCAATCCACACGTTTTACATACTCAGCCTTGGTTTCATTCAATTTCATTGGCCACAACCTTAAGAATCCACTCCTCACTTCTAATCACATATTTCTTCAACAATGTGCTGGGATGAAGTGGTTTGAAAAGATACCTGATGCAATGAGAACATTTAAGGATGGTAATTTTATGGTGGAACAAAAGTGTCATTGTTATATTTTTTCATTATTATTGTTATTGTTGTTTGTTATTATTGTTCGTTGTTAAGTCTTATTAAATCATGACAACCAAGCAAATGAAACATAATCGTCCAGATTTGGTAGTCATTGGTTGAAAATCGTACACTGGATAACAATAATGAAAATTGCTGAAATATTAAGGAAAACCCTATAATGCAGAAACTAATACACATGAACTACAAATGCTGATCGGGCATCTAGAAACTGAAAACAGAAGTAAAACAAAACGATAAAAGACCACATGGAATCAAGAAAATTAATTAATTTCACACTCAGAAGAAAAACTAGTAGTGTCAGCATAAACTGGCACCACACCAAATAGTCGTGAAGAGTCAAGGAGGATGGAAAGACTGAGGATAGAAAGCATTAATCATATCATCACAGGATGAGTGTGAGGAGGAATAGGATCTAAGGAAGGCTTATTGCGACCAAAATTCTCCCATTTTTTCCGATGATTTTTCGAATTGTTCCCAATGGTTCTACTATTATTGGTGTTATCTTTTTCGTTTTTTTTTTTACATGAAGGTAACTACTTATCAAGGTCCAGAAGCCACTCGGGGATAAGGGTTATTTTGTGTACCGTAATCAATGGGATAGTGTTACAGTATTCATTAGTATTGCAGATTTGATAAAGTGTCATTGCTTAAGGGGGCGGTTCATCAAGAATTTGTTTATGTTGGACTTGAAGACACCCATGTTGAAGCCAGGAGGGAAACAGGCAAAGGGGTAGAGAGTTCCACAGGAGTGCAGTTCTAAGAAAGATGCTCTGTTCATGGAATCTACGTTTTGATTTAGGCACAGATAAAGATAATTGCATCAGTAGTGAGATATCTTCTGGAGCGATAGAAGGATCCTACCATTTTTCCAGCGACCTTGGCAATAGACTTGATGTACGTATTCCATTTCAGATCAGTTGTAAAGGTCAAGCCAGAAGTTTATTAAAGCATGGAGCTTCCCCTAGTCGAGAGTCGTCCATTTCAATTGATGCCAGATGGGGATCAGAGTGTTGATGATGTAAAGATAGGAGCTTGGTTTTAGATGCATTAAAAGTAACCAGCCACCTCTTCCCCCATGCGCTCAACATCAGAGGAGAGAGAATCAGAAAGAACTTTGTCATTTATGGCCTTAGATGTGTTGCCATAAATGGTTGTATCATCATCATAGATGTCAATGAATGATTTAAGTATGTGTTTTGGGAGATTATTGATGTAGATCAGGAAGAAAGTTGGGCCCAGAATAAACCCCTGAGGGACTCCAGCATTAATACTGAGGGCCTCTGAGAGAAATGATTTAATGATAGAGAAACCATTTCCAGTTATACCGTAGCTGGAAATCTTGTGAAGTAGACCCTTATGCCATACTTTATCGGAGGCTTTTGATATGTCAAGAGCAATTGCCCTAGAGAGTAAGCCTTTGTCGAGAGATTCACTAATGCTATGAGATATAACCATTAGCACATCTGCTGTAGATCTAGCAGAACGGAAACCATATTGTGTGTCGCTAAGAAGGTTATTTCTGCTGAGGTGGTTGACTACTTCTCTATTTAATATGGATTCCATCAACTTACTCATGACGCACAATTGTGAGAAAGATAAAGAATATGAACACTGTTTGAAAAGGTAGTCAGAACATTTAGAAAATATTTTTTAAAACTAAATAGCCTTAATTTAACGTTCCGTTAAAATATAAAATAAATATTTCAGTAAGAATGGGAAGTGGTGCATGCACTCTTATGGAAGGAGTACTTTATAAAAAAGAAATTAATAAAACCTTTTCTTAGGAAAATCTGCATAGGGTTCATTTCTATCGAATTTCATGTTCTTAGGTCTAATATACTAAAAGTAATCAGTGGACACACAGAATGACAGACGTCTCTCATATTAGCATATATTGAAACTTTAATGGTTTGCGAACGATGATGATGATGATGATGATGATGATGATGATGATGATGATGATGATGATGATGATGAGGAGATGAGTTCTTGGCAATGATGATGTGAAAAGAAAATTGTAACAATAAAAAGGAGAAGTAAAAACGATTGAGTTGGAGAGAGTAGAAGTAGAGGATGCTGCTGCTGCTGCTGCTGCTGATGATGATGATGATGATGATGATTGGAACGAGATAATTATCTTTAAAGCAGCTCTAGTTTCAACGTAGATAACAATAATAAAAATGTTGCCATTTTCATTATATTGGCATCAATCCAAGGGTTGGTGTGGAATGGGGAAGAAGTTAAAAGGTGGTCGAAGACTAATGGTATTTTTCTTGGCACCTGCTGTATTGTTCCAAAATGATGCGGGTCAGGGCGTTACCTGATCAGGACGATGATCAACGAGAAGGATAACAATTCTGGTTCTTTCTAAGGATGATGACGACAATGATGGAGACTATATTCATTTGAGGGTAAACTTTCTAAGAATTCAGTCAAATCTTTAAGGATGAAGTGTGCGGAAAAAAAGAGTGTGATGATGATGATGATGATGATGATGATGATGATGATGATGATGATGATGATGATGATGATGATGATGATGATTAAGTAGAACTTATGTTTAGATTCCTCAGAATTTTCTGCATGAAATCTTAAAATTATTCGTTCACCTGTAAGATTGTGGGATTTTACCATTGACATTGAGAACAGCAAGATGGTTGCATACAAAGTCGAGGAAGGTTTGACCTGGAACACATAAAGAAATGATGCAGAAGCAACGTTGTCACTCTAACTCCACGTTTGCTTTGTGATTCCATGCCTTAACATCCCTTTGCGTGCTACATGCAGTCAGACACAGAACGACACATCCTAATACAGATTCCTCCTGTATTATCACTAGAGTATTTTTAGCAAATAATACTGCTGATGCACAAACGCTATTAAATGGGCTAGAAAAGTCTGCGAATGACATTGCTCTTTACGTCAATGCAAATAAGACAAAATTTATGATTTTCAATACAGAAGGAGAGATCAAAGTTCTAGATGGAACAGCACTGAAAGAAGTCAAAGTGAGTTTACATACTTGAGCAGCAACATAGGTTCCATGGAGAGAGATATCGAAATTCGCATTTAGGCTGCATTGGATAAGCTGCAGTCAGTATGGACTTCAAAGCTAACTAACAAACTGAGAAGACAGTTCTTCAGAACAGTGGTGGAGTCTGTCCTTGTTTACGGTGCTACAACCTGGACACTCACCAAAAGATTGGAAAGAAAGTTAGACGGCATGTACACCCATATGCTACAAACAGTCTTAAATATATCTTGGTAACATCATCCCATGAAGCAGCAACTTTATGGTAACATACCTGCTATATCTACTATATGTACTACTATCAGGGAGCGACATCTACAATGTGCCAGTCGCTGCCAGAGGAGCAAGCAAGAACTGGTGAGAAATGTATTGCTGTACACTCCATGGCACGGGCATGAGCATAGGACGACCTAGATCCACGTACATCCAGCAAATTGCACATGATGCCAACTGTGATCCTGAAGATCTGAGGCAGTTGATAGAAAATCTTAAGAGAGAGAGAGAGAGTCACATAGGTCTGAGCAAGGAGTCCAACCACATAAATAGATTCTTAGGTAGTTTTTAACCACAATGAGGAAGGGTTGGACTTTAGGAGAATGATGATGATGATGATGATGATGATGATGATGATGATGATGATGATGATGATGAGACATGTTGTGACAAACTCACCAAATGTCACTGCTACAATACTATAAAGACTTTAGGAGAATGTGATGATGATGATGATGATGATGATGATGATGATGATGATGATGATGATGATGAGACATGTTGTGACAAGCTCACCAAATGTCACTGCTACAATACTATAAAGACATTACAAAAATGTTGCCTTAACAATGATGAAGAGAAAAAGGATAGGTAGACGAACAAGAAGGGGGGAACTTAATAGGATTTATGATGTTATCTAGGAGAAGGAGGATAACTGGGATGAGGAGGAGAAGGAGGAGGAGGAAAGAAATATATATAATATGGAGGAGGAGGTGCAGGATGATATTCAGGAGAATGAGAAACAAGAAGAGGCAGATGATGATGATGATGATGATGATGATGATGATGATGATGATGATGATGATGTCGTCCTGCCAAGCTTCCGCCGCTATTGCATGACCCTTGCAGGTCCCTGTGCTTGTTTAATATGAACTTCCATGTAATGTATTCCAATAAAACTATTATGGATGTAGTTTTAACCAATAATTCTATGTAATTTCCCTTTGCACATTTATGCAAGCATAGCTTTAAGCAGGAGAAGGTAAACCAAATAAAACCAAAAGATAAAGAAAGAGTAAATAAAAATGAGAAGGAAAAGGTAGGAACAGCATGACAGAAATCTATTTTGTTTTTACTAAGCTCCACCAATTCAACAACTTAATTCATCGAGGCATGGAGAATTGTTGCCACATCTAAGCTAGTGCTCCAACCACTAGCTTCTTCCTTGTAGTCAGGGTCCAAAAAAGAAACTCCAACTGATGTCTCTTTGCTGCAGCGTTTGATCCCTGTGCTTGTTTTACAAGTATTTTAATCAAATGTACCCTGATGTAGCTCTCGTACCCCCTCGATATGGATAAACCCCAACTAATTCAACAGGCGACAAAATCCCACCTCTTCACTTTAGAGACGCCTAGATGCCGGAAAGCCTTCTACTCTAATCTTTCATCGCACTACTAGACTTTGGAATCCTCAAACTTTTTACTGCTTCCCCTAACAAACAGACATTTAAATGTAATGTTAACTGGCACTTTGCTGATAAACTCCTTACATAATACCCCAGTAAGCAGGGTCCCAAATTGTAGCCCTTTATGTACCCTTGTTTGGGGGTGAATAAAAGTAAAAAATAAATAAACGAATTAACAATATCGAAAAACAAAATCATGTCAATTTTTAGAAACAATATTTTTGATCGATTTGCAATTTTAAACAATAGAAAATAGGAACGTTAATCGGATTTAAATTTATTTTCAGAAAGGGATATCTACTTTAACTATTTTTACTGTAACTTTAACTATTATTACTTTTTTTTTTGTTTTTTGCTCAACATACACTTCCAAATACCCGGGCAACGCCGGGCACCCATGCTAGTGCTAAATAAATCTCTGCTTATATATAAAATACACTTTGTCTTTGTGTGTGTATATGTGTGACTCCAGTAAAGCAACTGGTCCCGACGGTATTCCAATTATAGTGTTAAAAAAATTACAACCAGAACTTGCCCCCATACTTTCCAAACTGTTTAAGCGTTGCCTTAAGGAGAAGTGCTTCCCAACACCTTGGAAAACCTTATCAGTATGCCCTGTATTTAAGAATTCAGGTGATAAGTCATCCCCCTCTCAATACAGACCAATAAGTCTCCTGTGTGTCATGAGTAAGTTGCTGGAATCCACAATAAATAGAGAAGTAGTCAACCACCTCATCAGAAATAACCTTCTTAGCGACACGCAATATGGTTTCTGCTCTGCTAGATCTACAGCAGATGTGCTAACGGTTATATCTCATAGGATTAGCGAATCTCTCGACAAAGGCTTCATTTCTAGGGCAATTGCTCTTGACATATCAAAGGCCTTCGACAAGATATGGCATAAAGGCCTACTACACAAGATTTCCAGCTACGGTATAACTGGAAATGTTTTCTCTATCATTAAGTCATTTCTCTCAGATAGTCTCATAAGAGTAGTTCTTGATGGGCAGAAATCAGAGGCCCACAGTATTAATGCAGGAGTCCCTCAGGGGTCCATATTGGGCCCAACTCTCTTCCTGATCTACATCAATGATCTCCCAAAACACATACTAAAATCTTTCTTTGACATCGATGCTGATGACACGACCATCTGGCAACACATCAAAAGCCGTAAATGATGAAGTTCTCTCTGATTCTCTCTCCTCTGATCTTGAGTGCGTGGCACAGTGGGGAATAAGGTGGCTGGTTACCTTTTAATGCCTCTAAGACCAAGTTCCTATCTCTACATCGTAAATGCTCTAATCCCCATCTGGCATCAATTGAAATGGATGGCTCTCGTCTAAGGGAGGCCCCAGGCTTTGATAAGCTCCTGGGTTTGACCTTCACACCTGATCTTAAATGGAACACATACATCAAATCTGTGGCCAAGGTCGCTGGGAAAATACTGGGATCCTTCTACTGCTCCAGAAAATATCTCACTAATGATGCAATTCTCTATATAAGAGCCAAGTACGTCCAATGATGGAGTACTGCTGCCACATCTGGGCGGGAGCTGCTAAAAACAGCCTATCCTGCCTTGACATAGTACAAAATAGACTCCGTTGCTTGGTGGAGGATGCCCTTTTCTCTACCCTGCAACCTCTTTCTCACAGAAGAGACGTTGCGAGCCTATCCTTGTTCTATCGGTATTTCCATGGCAGTGCCCCCCTCGCCAATCTTTCTCAAAAAACATCTGACTAGCTGAAACCACCGTCAATAATTTTCCCCACTCCCTATCTGTGCTTAAATCAAAACGTAGATACCATAAACAAAGCTTCTTTCTTAGAACTGCACGCCTGTGGAACTCTGTTCCGCTTGCTTGTTTCCCTCACGACTTCAACCTGGATGTCTTCAAGTCCAACACAAACAAATTCCTGATGAACTGCCCCACCCATAAGTAATGACACCTTACCAATTCTCCAATACTATTGCTACACTATCCCTTTGATTACTGTACACACAATAACCCTTATCTCCGAGTGGCCATTGGGCCTTGATAAGCGGTGAACTCCATGTAAAAAAAAAAAAAAAGAAGGGCCCGAAGTATAAAATGGACAGTAAGTTCTTTGATAAGACAGGGGTGCATTCAAAATTAATGTTTCTATTTATTATTGAACTCTGATACTTGACGTTTGTATTTTAAACTTTAATTCAAGTCATTTCATATAAAATAATTTTATGAAATAAACAGTAGGTTCTCTACAGTGCAATGTCGATTACAATTTATTTTGAAATAAGTCACTGCAGGGAGGCATGCTGAGCTTCCTCTACACTGTAATAGGTCTCTGACTAAAGCAGGCAATCAGTCGATTTGATTGAAAAATAGCCTA
Source organism: Euprymna scolopes (assembly GCF_053919585.1). Classification (NCBI taxonomy): domain Eukaryota; kingdom Metazoa; phylum Mollusca; class Cephalopoda; order Sepiida; family Sepiolidae; genus Euprymna; species Euprymna scolopes. Next base: position 2,062,237 of record NC_136497.1, on the reverse strand, counting down.
TCTTGCTGATTTTTTCCTTTTACAAGGTAGTTATCACTTATCAAGGCCGGAAGGCCACTCAAGAATAAAGGTTAATGAATATAATGTGGTAGTGTGATGATCGCCAATATAGATTGAGGAGAACTTGGATTATTTAAGGGAGCAGCTCAACAATGACAATAAAAGTGTGAAACATTCTTTGATCCTCATTCAATCCCGGACAACATCGGGTCTTCCTGCTCATATAATTTGTTTGAAATCAGTTTTATTGTTGTAACAGTTGCAATAATTTGCTTTTCTTTTTGTTTCATATTTTTTTAGTTGATGGTAACTGGACTCAGTGGGGTGGATGGACTTTATGCGACAAGATCTGCGGCCCAGGTGGTTTCCAAAAACGTGTCCGTTATTGTTCTGCGCCATATCCAAGTTACGATGGCAAAGACTGCGAAGGTCCAAATTCAGAAACAAGGGCATGCGTGAACAACACACAATGTCCGGGTGAGTTGCTCTCATTTTTTTTTTTTAATTTTTAATTTTTATTTTTTTTATTTTTACATTTCACTAAAACAAAGCAAAGTGCAACTTTGATGTAGGAGCCTACTACCTGGGATATAATTGCAGGGATACTGGGACATAATTTGCAGGGATATGCAGGGAATTGGGCAGAAAGATGTCTGTTTACACTTGAACTTCTGCATGTCAGTACAGTCAAGGAAATAGGAACCCGGGAGGGAATTTCAAAGTCTAGCAGTCCTAGGAAAGAAATTATTAGAGTAGAAGGCTTTCTTACACTTAGGGATCTCTACTGTGTAGGGTGGGATTTTGCTGCTTGTAAGGTTTGTCAGGGGTATTTACGTTGAGGGGTACAAAGGCTTATAGTTCGTTGGTGCACCTTTCATTAAAATATTTGTACAAGCCGAGAGATGCAACATTTTGTCAATGAGACAGAGGTTTCAGCCTAACTGACATTGCGAGATCTATTTGGTTGGCGACTCTCTTTTGACTCCGGTCTAAGAATAAGAGTCTAGTAGCAGACGCACCAGCCAAAATGTGAAAACAATACTCCGTACATGAGCGAATGGTGGCCTTGTAAAGGTGCAAGATACCCTCAATAACTTTCTAGCACGGTAAAGACAGAGTTTATTTTCTTTGCAGCAGCTTTGGCAATGTCGTCAATATATCTGTTCCAACTCATATTCCCGATAAACGTTAAGCTGAGGAGTTCGCACGAAGTTTTTTTTGTTTTTTTTTTACATGGAGGTCACCACTTATCAAGGCCCGGAGGCCACTCAGGGATAAGGGTTATTGCATGTACAGTAATCAATGAGATAGTATTGTAGTAATCATTAGTATTGGAGATTTGATAGAGTGTCTTACTTAAGGGGGCGGTTTGTCAGGAGTTTGTTTATGTTGGACTTGAAGACGTCCAAGTTGTAGTCAGGTAGGAAACAGGCAAACGGAAGAGAGTACCACAGTCGGGCGCTTCTGAAAAAGAAGCTCTGCTCATGGAATCTATGGATTTAGGCAGAGATAAAGAGTGGGGAAAATTATTGACAGTAGTTTCAGCCAGATGGGTGTTTCTCGTGAAAGATTGGCGAGGGGGGACGAGGGATTGGAGCTCAGACGAGCACCTGCCATGGAAATAACGATAAAGCAAAAACAGGCTCGCAACGTTTCTTCTGTGGGAGAGAGGTTGCAGGGAAGAGAAAAGGTCATCCCACACTAAACCACAAAGTCTATTTTGTACTCTGTCAAGGCAGGATAGGCTGTTTTTAGCAGCTCCTGCCCAGATGTGGCAGCAGTACTCCATCATTGGACGTAATTGGCTTTTATATAGATAGAGAATTGCATCAGTGGTGAGATATCTTCTGGAACGGTAGAAGGATCCCACCATTTTCCCAGCATCCTTGGCAACAGACCTGATGTACGTGTTCCATTTCAGATCAGGAGTAAAAGTCAAACCCAAAAGCTTGTCAAAACATGGAGCCTCCCCAAGACGAGAGCCATCCATTGGTTTCTTTTACATTATTTTTCTTTTTCTTTTTCTTTTGTATGAATGAGTCACCACTTATCAAGGCCAAACGCCACTCAAGGATAAATGTTAATGAATTTGTCAAGTGAAATGAGACAACATCTTGAGATAATTAGAGACGATGATTACAACTGGATAGATTTGATTATTTATTTAATAAATTTAAAAATTGTTAGACTTGAAAACGATCATTGTGTAATCACTTGGGAACCAGCCCCGCATTATTTTGTTCAACAGACGAGTATTTCGTGGAAACATTGTTTATGCATAAACACAATGAAAAATTACAGTATAGAAACTAGAAAACCAAAAATAAATTATTTGTTTATCCTAAAGAATGACCAAGCTTTTTTTTACTTGGGGGGTGGGTCACCGCTTATCAAGGTCCAAAGGTTACTTGAGGATGAGGGTTAATGAACGTAAGGTGGTAGTGTAGTAATCATTAATGGTGTAAATTGGGTAGAATTTGATGATTTATGAGGATGGATCAACAAAAACTTGTTTACATTGGATTTGACGGCTACTATGTTGTATTCAACCGGAAAGCAGGTCAGCGGAATAGTGTTCCACAGGCGGGCAGTTCTGGGAAATAAACTTTGTTCATGGAATCTGCATTTAGATTTAGGCACAGTTAGAGAGTGGGGGAAATTGCATATAGGGGTGTTAGCTAGTCGAGTGTTTTTGTGAAAGGTTGGCAAGAGGGAACGATAGATTGGAGTTCAGTGGAGCTTTCGACTTTAGAAGTTCTTTTCAAGTTCTGACATTTTCTTTTCTGACTTTTTTTTTTGCTTTCCGTTGTGAATCATCTTTCTGATCAAAGATATAAAAAGTCTGAACTATCAGAAATTGATGGTGGAGATTGCTAGATTGGGCAATAAGAAATCGTCCATCGTGCAAATCATCATAGGTGCGCTTGGCGTAATTCCAGATGATCTTGAAAAACAGCTGAACTCCTTGAGAATCAACTAGATCATCACTGTATTCCAGAAGTAGTTCTGGTTGGCACAGCAGACATCTTACAACAAATGCTTTCCATCTAATTGACTCTTTGACTATGCTAACTAACTTTGGTGTAAAAGTCCGCTTTTAAGTGAAATAAAAACTGTGTAAAACACTACAACACTGTGAAGTTAACGAACATAATAATAATAATAATAATAATAATAATAATAATAATAATAATAATAATACTGATGTAGTGTTGACATCGATTGGCACTAGACTAAATAGTTGTGGAAGAGAGAATTGAAAAACCAAAGAGAAAGCATTAACCAGACCTCCATTGGATATGTGTGAAGAAGACTGGGACCTTGCAAAGGCTTATTGCCACTCAAATTCCAGTGAAGACCAAGAGAACCTGGCTTTCAAAGCTAGAACTGAATGAAATACAACAAAAGAAATGATGGAACAAATGAGGAAATGCCCCTCAAGGAAGCCCCAAACATAAGAACTCCAAGGGCAGAAGAGCTGAAAATCTTGGATACAAAAAACATTGAGGCCGAGACCTATGAAACAACAGAACCTAACGAAACTGAAGCAGCTGAAGTAGAAAACATCAAGAAACTTATGAACGAGGAAAGACAAAGATTCCATCCTTAAGAAACAAGGGTGGAAAAAACTAAAAACTGAAACAGAGGTGAACATACATTCCAACAGAGACCATTACAGACCTAAACTCTTTAATTTTTGCAGGTGGAAAGACAGTGAGTATGAAGTTTAAGGGGAAAAAAGACTGAGAAAGAAAGGGGACCAACAAAATATACAGGAAGAACAAAAGGATTATAACAGAAAAGTAGAATGGTTGAAAGAAATGAAAGAAGAACCACAGCAAATTGAAGAAGGAACAGAGAATGAAATCAGCAAGGAAACCCTTAAGACAAACCTACGAAAAATGTCCAACTGGACAGCACCAGGTCATGATTGAATACACGCCTATTGGTTTAAGAAATTCACGACACTACATGAAATGTTAGTTCAGCAACTGAAAAGATGAATCCTCGACGCACATGTACCAGAGTGGATGACCAAAGGTAGAACTGCACTGGTGCAAAAAGACACAAAAAAGTGGTCATCCCCTGCAACCTACTATGTAAAGAAAACATGGAACAAAAAGAAAGATTTTGTATCTTATTTTTTTTTTCGGGTTTGTTGGTGGAGGGTCCAATACAAAAACAAAACAAAACAAAAACACAAACATAATAATGGGAAGTATATGAGAGAATAAAGGTCAGCAGGCTATTAAAAAATCACTTTTAATTTCTCTCTTCGCTAGGTGCGTCCTTTCTCTTTCTTTCTCTCGGTCTCTATCTCTCTCATATCACACACATACCCGAAAGAGAGAGAGAGAGAGAGAGAGAGAGAAAGAGAGAGAGAGAGAAAGAGAGAGAGAGAGAACAAATTTATGAGTCAATTCATAACTACTAGAGGAACAGAAAGGATGCCAAAAAGGAAAAAGAGGAACGCGCGACCTATTACACATAGATCAAAGGATTCTGAAGGAGGTCAAAAGTAGAAAAAAGAACCTAACCATGGCATGGACTATAAGAAAGCATATGATAGAACCCCACAAGCATGGATTATAGAATTAAAAAAAAAATGTTTTTTATTACATTTTCACCCCAAACAAGGCCCATTGTTACTTTGATGTAGGGGGCTACTACTAGGGACATAAGCTACAGGGGTACTATGTGGGGAGTTGGGCAGCAAGATGTCGGTTCACGTTACACTTGAACTTCTGTATGTCAGTACAGTTGGGGAAGCAGGAAACCGGGAGGGAATTCCAAAGTCTAGCAGTTCTGGGGAAGAAACTAATAAGCTCTCTTACATCTAGGGATCTCTACTGTGAAGAGGTGGGATTTTGCTGCTTGTCGGGTTTATCGGGGGTATCTACGTCGAGGGGGCACAAGTGCTTGCAGTTCGTTAGAGCATTCACCATTAAAGTACTTTCAGATAAAGAGTCTTTGGCTATTGCTATTGATGGTAGAGAAGGTTTCTTGTAGTTATTGAAGGAAACAAGTTAGTCTTGGCAGCATTGAAGGTGGCCATCCATTTTTCTCCCCATTCCACTAGAGATTAAAGGTGATCCTCTCGTGTTCCTGCTATTTCTTTATTTCATTTGTTTTCTTGTCATGCCTGTTATAGAGCGTGGTGTCATTAGCATATATACCCATCTCACAGACAATTTTATCAGGGAGGTCATTTATAAATATTAGGAATGATAGATATATCTAGAGCTACAGGGATGTAATATTGCAGTGATGAGACAGAATTTGGAGCTAGGCCGATAGTGCAGAACTTATTAGATTTCAGACATGTATATGTATATAGATATATATAGGTTTCTTCTCTTAGCGTGTTCATCTCAGGTTTTCCGATTTTAATTGGGAAGAGAAAGAGAATGTAGAAAAAATACTAAATAATGAATAAATGGATAATTTTGAATGTTTACAAAAAACATTCTTTTGAGACTGAGATTAGTGTTTTAATTTGCGATTTCCAATTTCATAATTAAGTCTTTTTATAAAAAAAAATGGCAATCCAATTGTGAAAAGAGAAAAATTTGAATTGGTTCCAATTACTTTGTAAAAGATAAAACAAAAAACAAACAAGATCATTTCTCTTGTGATTAAACGTCTCTTGAAAATGTCAAGATTTTTATTGAATTCATGCTAAGTGATAGGATGGCTCACTGGTAAGTGACAATACTTGAAATCTGAAGAATCCACTAAAACTTTGTGGCACTTTTTAATTGCTTACTAGCATCAAATATGATGGGGAGAAACAAATCAATGAAGCACAACATTTTTAGGCAAATTTTGTTTTACATTCAAACGAAATTTGTTTGCATTCAAATGAACTGTTAAGATCAGGTTCATCAAAGATTCATTTCTGCTTCTCAGAAAATCTATTTTTTCATTATTCCAAACTTTCTCACACCCAAGTGTATTCCCTTTGATCCATTTGGGTGGAATAAAATATTGGAGGCATTATTTTTTAAACGTATCCTGTGCTGTTAGATCCTGTATGAAGTACCATTGTTATATTTGGGCTAATGAATCTTTGTTCCATATGCGGATTCAGAAGTGTATTTGTAATTTGATCACCACCACCACCACCACACACACTGTTTCTTCTTTTTCTGCAACCTCTCTCTTATGGTGGTTTCGATCACTAGTTATGGGAAGGTAGTTATTCATTTGTAGGGATGTGTTCACGACAGGTTTTTGGAGGCTTTATTTTAGGGTGGTTTGTAAGGAGGAAGATATTTTGGAGATGAGCTGGATTCATAGAAATATTTTCAGTGAAAAATGTTTGCAGGTTTTATAGTCAACTATGAGAAAACGAGAGACATTATTATACGGTAAACAAAACAAAAGTATTAATTGGAATATTTCACTGAATGAAGTTTAACAGATTAACAGACGATAACGTCAATGAGTTGTGTATGTGCCTGTGTGTTCGTTAATGCTTTGTGCGCGTGTGAGTGGAGAGAAGTGTTATCAAGGGAAGGGCCAGTGACACCAGTCCGTAGATTAGAGTCAACTGGGTCCACTGGTTTATTGAAAGAAAATCTGGTCCTTTTAAAGGGTGTGGGTAGCTCTCAGAAAGACACATTTCAAATAGTTATTATATATATATATATATATATATATATATATATATATATATATATATATATATATATATATATATATATATATATACATTCAATGAAGTTATCAAAGAACATATATTTAACAAAGTAAACATATCAAGAGTGTATTTTGGTGTGTTCAGTTTTTGACTGATTATAGGTTTGGATAAAATACTAATCGACCCTGCTTTTCCTTTGGAGTAATTTCTACAAAACTTTTCTTGGATTTTTATCAGCTTTTGTTACACCGGATTCTCTCAGCCTTTCATTGATATATACTCCCATTTTTTATCTTGATATACATATTCATCCTAACAAGAAGGAGAACATATTAGTTCTTAAAACTGCTCTGTCGATCTTAGATATATCTAAGGCTTTTGATAGGGTATGTCACTATGGCCTTCTCAGGAAAATCAGATCATACTGTCTCATTGGACGAAGAAAACCCTTCTTAAGTAAGAAAAGAATCCAGGTTGTCCTCGACGGTCGTACATCAAAACATTATGATATAAATTCGAGAGTATCTCAGAGATGTATCCTTGGACCTTTATTATTCCTGGTATTCATAAATGACCTCTCTGATAAAATAGTCTCTGAGATGGGTATATTTGTTGATGACACCATACTGTACAACAGGCACGATGGAAAAAAACACATATCTAAGGAAATGGCAGAAACACTAGAAGAAGACCTCCAATCTGTAGTGAAATAGGGACATAAATGGCTAGCCAGATTCAATGCTGCCGAGAGTAAACTTGTTTCCTTCAATAATTACAAGAAACCTTCTCAACGACAAATAGCAATGGCTAAAGATATATTACCTGAAAGTACTTCTTTTAAACTCCTCGGCCTTACGTTCACAGGAAACATGAGTTGGAACAGATACATTGAGGGTATTGTTGCGGCTACTGCAAGGAAGGTGGTCTCTCTCTGCTGTGCTAGAAAGCTACTTACACCTGAAAGTATCCTGTACCTCTATAAGACCACCATTCACCCATGTATGGAATATTATTGTCACATTTTGGCTGGTGCATCTACTGCTAGTCTATCACTCCTAGACAAGGTTCAAAAGAGAGTCGCCAACCTGATAGGTCATGAACTGTCATATAAGCTTCAACCTGAATATATCAAAGGCTACAGTGCTGGCTTTACCTGCCTTATCCAGTGCACGGTATATGTGTTCAGAGATGACTGTTAAAATATCTGCAGTAGAACGACATTGCTTAGATCTATATTGTTTGTCAAAGAGAAAATTAGCTTTTGCAAGGTGGTGGAATAATGTTTGATTGATTAAGGTCTCAAAGATTTTAACAAAGAGGGAGAGGAGACTGATAGGATGATTATTGAGAGGGTCAGTCCTTTCACCAGAATTTTTGTACACTGGTACCACAGAAGCCATCTTCCAGCTATTAGAGAAGCAGGATTCAGCAAGGCATTTGTTGTAGAGTTTGAAAAGTACAGGGGCTAGCTCAGCTGAGCATTTCTTAATTAGTATAGCAGAGATGAGATCAGGCCCACACGCCTTGGAGGCATCCTGTACCTCTACAAGGCCACTACTCAGCCATATATGGAGTATTTTTGTCACATGTGAGCTGGTGCATCTGCTACTAGTCTATCACTCCTGGACAGGGTTCTAAAGAGAGTCACCAATCTGATAGGTCCTGAATTGTCATCTAAGCTTCAACCTCTGCTTTATCGATGAAATGTTGCGTCCCTCTACCTGTTCTACAAGTATTTTAGTGGTGAATGCACTGACAAGCTACAAACACTTGTACCCCCTCAACATAAATACCCCCGACAAACTCAACAAGCAGCAAAATCCCACCCCTACACAGTGGAGATCGCTAGATGTAAGAAAGCCTTCTACTCGAATAGCTTCTTCCCCAGAATTGCTAGACTTTGGAACTCCCTTCCGGGATTCTGCTTTCCCAACTGTACTGACATGCAGAAGTTTAAGTGTAATGTGAACAGACATCTTGCTACTCAAATCATTACATACTATCCCTGCAACAGATGTCCCTGATAATAGCCCCATACATCAAAGTGGCAACTGTGCCTTGTTTGGGGTGAAAATGGAATTAAAAAATGTAATGTTATTATATGAGCTTTCAACTTTATGTTTACATCTGATAAGAAGCTTCGAAATGCTGTGACCTAGAGAAGTTTTTATTTCTTACTCTTTTCCGAGTGATCTGATGATATAATAAAGTTATATATATATATATATATATATATATATATATATATATATATATATATATATATATATATATAAAATTTTCCACTGACACGTGTTTTGTCGTGTATGACTCATCATACTGGCTGAATCTAGTGAGATTCGAAATCGGGATCCCATGGAAAGAAGCCAAAACTTTTACCACTGGGTTATCTCGCACGACTATATATATATATATATATATATATATATATATATATATATATATATATATATATATATATATATATATATATATATATATATATATAATCTTTCTTTCTCTCATTGCTCATCTAATGAGAGTTCATACATATTTGTACTACGTCATCAGTTATCAAGGTCAATAACCACTCGAGGATAAGGATTAATGAGATGAAAAGATTTTCAGTCGAAAAATGAAGAACAAGTCCTGGTGGCTTTAAACTACATCTGGTGGTGAGACTCGCTTTTTAAACTTTGAGGAATGTTAAGTCACCTCTTAGTTAACATTAATTCCAAGGTCAGATTGACCCGAAGTGTTACCTAACATAATCCCATGAATAAGTTGCAAAGAATCGATTAATTGAATCATGAATGGTATTTTCTGCTTTCACATCAACAATACATGCAGGTCATCAATAGCAGAACACCTTATAAATATATTTGATTTGTAGTAAACTATTTTCTTATATTAAGCAAATCACAAGGCAGCTCATCAGGAAGACCTTTTTTGTCTCCTTAGACGAAACGTGATCTCACTTTAGAAACAAACTTACATCGAACTGAAAGATTCACAACAAATATTCCTTATATTTATTTACACATATATTAATAGTTTTGTCTGGTTCTCCCCTTTCATTCGTTAATCACGTGACACATATCGATTATCTATTCATGTTTTTTAGCTTTGACTGACAAGGAAAGAAACCGCTCAACTAGTTGTCACGTTTTCTTTTTTTCTCCTTTTTTGGTTTAAGTTTTTATCAGTATTATGAACAATCGGTATGATCGCTCTACATATAGCCAACATAACATTTTGTGGTTATGCCCAAAAATTTAGTTCGTAAAGTTAAGACACCGGAAGTAGACTCGATTTACCTAAATATGGAACGGAAGTCAGTTAGCATGAAACGAAAAACGAAACCATATGGAACCACTTCTTGTTTTATTATGAAACAATTAAAAATAATAAACTTTTATTTTTTCCATTTCTATAAATATTTTTTTATTATTTAAAATATATTCACACGAAAATATCTTATTTCAAAAAAGTAATGTAAAATTTCATCATTTATATTTCTATAAATAATTTTCTAAATGTTTAAAATATATTCATATGGAAATAATTCAAAATTTTCGAAACTTTTATCACATAATTTTGCCATAAAGTATCAGAAAACAAAGCAGCTTCAATTGAATTAGGAAACCGAAACTTTTTATTATAACATAAGAAATGTTGATGAAAAACTTTCATACATTATTTTTGACAAAATTCTGTGACAAACATGAAAATATTATTTCAAAAAGACATCAAATAATAAAAATTCTCATTAGTTCTTTTTTCGTGATTTTTTATACAAATTTTTAAAATGAGTTTTTTTTTTTTATAAAACACTTTATTTATAACAAAAAATTCTGTAATAAAACGTGTTATATTATTTCGAAAATACACCATTTATATTAAATGTAAATAATAAAAATTCTGATTAGTTTTAAAACAAGTGTTAAAACAAAATATTTATAAAAATGTAAAAAATGAAAATTTATTATTATTTTTTATTGTTTCACGATAGCACAAAAAGTGTTAAACCTAAAATATTTTCTTTAGATAAATTATTTTCATATGGTTTTCGTATTTCGTTTCATGTTTAGTTACTTCTGTTCCATATTTAGGTAAACCGGGCCCACTTCCGGCGTCTTAAATTTGCGTCCTGAATTTTTGGGCATAATCTAGTTTGTAACTTATAATAAAACGTTCAATTATCTATGCATGTATAAACTGTTGTAAATTGAATAAAGTTTATTTTTGTTTTAGTACAGCATATAAATTACTAGCAGACGTATCTATTCTTGAGAATGAGGACATTTACATATCTGTGCAACCAGCCCTAAATTTCATTTTTCAATTTCTATGACTTTCAATTCTTAATTTGTAAATAAAGTAAAACATTGTTTTTGCTGTCCATGGATGTCCACCATGTCTGTAAACCCCATAATATTATTGTTAATACCATCCTCTAATATCTGATTAAATTTTATCCCACATAAGTTTTGCATCCCGGTCAATCGACAGACAGAACAATAAAAAATAGAAAAAAATACAATTGCGAATTACTTATCTAGTCATGGCTGACGGAACGAGAGCACGCTATCACCGTGAAGTAAACAAATAAAGTGTTCTGGTTGAAATTTTATCCATATTCTTGAGTTCGACAAAAACATTCCCAAGTTTGACAAAATGCACCTTAACAAGGTCGAATGCTACATCGATCGAAATAGTAATGTTTAAAGGAGAGCAGCAGGTCAGTTACCATCATATTACGGCCTCATTCCACTACGCTCTGGAGGTCATTTTCTGACGATTCTTCCATCGTCTTAGATTTTTGTGCATCCGTTCTTCACTCGTGTACGTTAAAGAACGTTGTATCATCAGCGGATATACCCAGCTCGGACACAAGGAAGTCGTTAATGAATATCAGTCATAAGTCAAACACAATTAGGCAAAAATTTATAGATGCTAAAAATCATTGCAAGAGAAAAATGGCTACAGTCTAAAGAAGGAATGTTGAAATAACCAGGGAATGCATAGAATCGCAGAAGATAGGAACTCGTGGTTTCTGGGAAAATCTATAATCGTGTAATGAATAAAGGGCAATCAGTAATTCCCCCACCCCGACTATCCAACAACCAGAAGGTCACATGCACGGTAACCGAGAAGGTGGAACTACTTGGTCAGCGATTATTCGCCTCCAATTCTACCTGAGAGCCAACAAAAAACTCTCTCCCAAATTCCCCTATGCGGACTGAAGTCTCATTAGATGATATGAAAATCACACCTCAATAAATAAATCAATCATTAATTTCTCCGCTCCATTTTTCTACTCTATTCCCGTGTTCTAATTTCCTTGTAACCCTTTAAACAGGATTAGTTAATTTACAGGAAAAAAAAATCTAGGCGCATTTTTTATAAACAGTCATTGATGAATGTTGTAGGCGACATCGAACCTAGAAATTATCATTTGTCATTGCCAGGTGGGATTAATAGGGTCAGATATCTCTCACCTCAGCTATGTCAACTATTTTAAAAAAATATCTCATCTTTTTCATAAGTTGGACCAATAAAGGTTCAAACGAAAACAAAATAAAAAAAAATGTATGAAATGAAATAAAAATGTGCGAATGATGCTAAAATCGATTGCTTTTTGTAAGATGTCTATTGGCAAACTATTACAGAAGTATTTTAAATTTTGCTTGAAAAAAAACTGGCTAAAGGTTTACGATCACTAGACATGATTGATTGTATTGTGGGAAGAAAACAGCGTCGTTTTTTTTTCAATGTAATGTAAACAGACATCTTGCTGCTCAGCTCCCCACATAGTACACCTACAAATTATGTCCCAGCTAGTAGTCCCTTACATGAAAGTGGCACGGTGCCTTATCTGGGGTGAAAATACAATTTAATAAAAGTCACAGTACACAACCAAAAAAAAAACAACATTATTTTGTTTTATGGCATATCATCTCATTTTCAGGTTATTTAATGTCGAACCTGGTAAAACGCTTTAATGCTTTTCTTTATATCTTCAAATATTTATTCCTAATGTCTAGTTTGGTTGTTTTGTTTTATGGTATATCAATCATTTTCGAGTTATTTAATGCCGAATCCAGTAATTTTGGAGAAAAAAGATTTCATGTTTCAAGTTCTTTATATCTTCATTTGTGATGTTGGATTTGGTTGGTTTTTCTTTTGGTTTTTTTTTTGGTTTTGTTTTTTTTGTTGTTTTTTTTTGTATATCAACCCATCAGTTTCAATAATTTGTGGCCAACATTGTTTTTGTTTGGTTTCATTGCTCTGTTGAGAAAAATGTTGGTTTGTTTTTGGTTTTGCAGGACATGATTGAGTTTTGGAGAGATTTCATGGACAAGAAGTAAAGAAAAATTCGAATTAGTCTCTTTTCACTCTCATCACTAAACAGAGTGGCCACTTCTTATGCGCTCTTTTAATTCCACTTTTAAAATTTCAGACTCCCTATTAGTATTGAAGAGTATCCAGAAACAAAAATATGGATGACCCATTAACCAATAAACACAAGATCAATCCAACCCATTACGAGAAATTCATGAAAATTCTATCATATTGAATATGCAGTCATAGTGCAATCCATTAAAATAAAAAAGTCTGAAACAAAAAAATATATATATCAATGAGTATGAGAACTTAATGCAAACATCTCACAGACTAATCTCCAATCAAGACCATAAGAAACAAGAATAAATTTAGAATCGATGCTAAAGTAACAGATTGAACTGGATTCAACCAATTATTAGTGAATTAGCCTGCGTGTTTGGAGGTTGAGAAAAAAAAAGTGGTAGTAGGCAGGCAGAATCACACTCGTACTGCAAAGGAGGAAAAGAACACGAAAAAAAACGTGACGTCTTTGCCGTTGCGTCCATCGCCAAACCAGAAGTGGCGAAGATTTAAATTAAGGCTAGTCAGTCGAAAAGAGAGGATGATTTTCGAAAATATCTGCAAAAAAAGCGACCCCCTCCTTGTAGAAAAGTGTGCAGTTGAGGGTGAAGAAATTAATGCCTTTAGCCGATTTTTCGATATTTGTCGTTTGAAGGGTTGGGCTCCAAAATGATGCCAATTTTGTGAAAAATTTCGTGTCGCCTCTGTCGAAAGTTTTAAGCAGACATACAAACATACATGATGATGATTGCAACGTCTTGTCAGACGAGTGCCACTCCCTCAGACATTTAAAATCCATGAGCCCAAATGCCTGAGGGAGTATCTATACAAAGATGATGTTACAGAGTCTTAGCTTTGTACGACAGCTAAGTCTCTCTCTCGGTTCAAAATGTTGAGATCCAGCAACAAGCAAGAGCCAACAACAAATTAAACTGCAGACCAGCTTAATGCGGGTACTGGTCTCCCACTTTATGTTTTTTTAAATCAGAGATTTGCTTCTCCTAGAAAGGTTGCCTTCACCACGGCTTACGGGAGCCCTCTCCACCCCAATACACATATACACACACACAAATATACACTGTGCTAGTTGGCCGTTGACCCAGAAAAAGAGTTCATTGGCCCTTTGGAAGGTCTTGTTTTTAATCCTCCAGGGAGACTAGCCGCCCTCCTCACTAAACAAGTCTGGTGGGGGAACCAGTTTAGTCGCCGGTGACCCGACCATGAGGCAGGTAGTACTGGGTTACATGGTACCAGTAGCATATGACATGACCTGACACAAAAATACATACATACATACATACATACATACATACATTTAAACAGTTATATCTCATAGGATTAGTAAAAATTGCTCTCGACATATCTAAGGCCTTTGATAGAGTATGGCATAAAGGTTTACTTCACAAGATCTCTAGCTATGGTATAGCTGGAAATGTCTTCTCAATTATTAAATCATTTCTTTCTGATAGGTTCATAAGAGTAGTAGTTGAGGGACAAAAATCAGAAGCTCACAGTATTAATGCTGGTGTCCCTCAGGGGTCAATCCTGGGCCCAACTCTTTTCCTGATCTACATTAATGATCTTCCAAATCACATCCTTACATCATTTGTAGACATTTATGCTGACGACACTACCATTTATGGTAGCACATCTAAGACAGTAAACGACCAAGTTCTCTCCGATTCTCTCTCCTCTGATCTTGAGCACGTAGTACAATGGGGAAAGGAGTGGCTGGTTACTTTTAATGCATCTAAAACCAAGCTTCTCTCTTTACATCATCAACATTCTGATCCACATCTGGCATCAATTGAAATGAATGGCTCTCGTCTTCAGGAGGCCTCAAGTTTTGACAAGCTTCTAGGCTTAACCATTATTCCTGATCTTAAATGGAACACGTACATCAAATCTGTTGCCAAGGCCGCTGGAAAAATGGTGGGATCTTTCTATCGATCCAGTAGATATCTCACTGCTGATGCAATTCTCCATCTATATAAGAGCCAGGTACATCCAAGGATGGAATACTGTTGCCGCATCTGGACAGGAGCTGCTAGAAAGGACTTGTCCTGCCTTGATAAAGTTCAAAATAGACTTCGTACCCTCGTAGGAGATGTCCTTTCCTCTTCCCTGCAACCTCAATCTCACAGAAGAGATGTTGCGAGTTTGTCTCTGTTGTATCATTACTTTCATGGAAAGTGTTCGACTGAGCTTAAGTCTATGGTCCCCCCTCGCCAAACTTTCACAAGAAACACTCGTCTAGCTGTACACACTATCAATAATTCCCCCCACTCTTTATCTGTGCCTAAACCTAAATGTAGATTCCATGAACAAAGCTTCTTTCTTAGAACTGCACGCCTGTGGAATTGTCTTCCGTTTTCCTGCTTTCCGGCTGACTACAATATGGTTGTGTTCAAGTCTAACGTAAATAAGTTCTTGATGAGCCGTTCCATATAAGTTATCAAATTAACCGAATTTTCATTACTAATGATTACTATAATGTCCAATTTCTACTGTACACTCTTTAACCCTTATCCTTGAGTGGCCTCTTGGCCTTGATAATGTGGTGATTCCTGTGTAAAAAAAAAAAGACAGATAGGTGATATTTATATAATAGACTAGCGAAGGTGCCCGGCGTTGCCCAGGTGTTTGGAGGTGTGTGTTGAGTACAAAAAAGAGTGGTAGTATGCAGGCAGGCTTGAACCTGTGATGCAAAGGTGAAAAAGAAAGTGAAAGAAAATCTGACGTTTTACCGCTACTCCATGACGCGACCAAAAGTGTAAAGCGTTCAAATTGAACGTAGTCAATCAAAATTATGACTTGCAGAAATGGAGTTGCTTTTAAACCTTCCACGAAGGTTATTTTTAATGTAGAGGAAAAGCAGCTAGGCCAAAAAAGGGTGCACTCTGGCAGCATCCAAATAAATAGTAATTGTCTCAGTATGAAGGGTTTCCCTACATTGATCAAGGACAAATTACAGAACAGATACTATCTGGGCAAAGCCCAGGAGTAGGCGAGGTATTTATTAGTTTCGCTTTATTTATACGAAAAATCAAAACAAACACTCAAAACGAGGGAATTTTTTTAAACTCGATCAAAAACAAAGATAGAGACGATGTCCATTTGCGAATCTGAGATATTACGATCCAGGAAGTATAAGAAATCTTCTCCCAGAATCTATATGGCGTGAGAACCCCGATACAAAAGCCTTTCATGGACATATGCAAATGCGCGTACCCATTTTGCCTAACAGACTAGCGGGAGTACCCAGCGTTGCCCGGGTGTTTGGAGGTGTGTGCGCGTGTGTGTGTGTGTGGGGGGGTTATAAATCAAAACAACTCTGTGTAAATAGTATTAAAAAAAAACAAAAAACAACGAAACAAGCAAAAAAAATCAGAAAAACAACAAAAAAAAAACGCGAACGTGATGGAAAAAAAAAGAACGAGAAAATGGCATAGCAAGGGTACCCAACGTTGCCCAGGTGTTTGGAGGTGTGTGTATGTTGGTGGAGTGGGGGTAGGTAAATCAAAACAAAATGGAAAATAAAGGATAAAAGAAGTAATAACCCGGTTTAAATATGCTAAAAAAAAACAATAAAAAACTTCTTAAAGAAATCAGAAAAATAAAAACAAAAAAACAGCAAACATTATGGAAAAAAACGAACGTGATGCAAAACGAACCATGTTAAAACTGCTTTTAAAAAATTGGAAAAACAAAAACAAACAAAAACAGCGAACGTGAAAAATGGCATAAATAACCATGTTTCAATATTAAAACTTTCAAAATAGAAAAATAAACTTACATCTCAGTTCGAACATGCAACCTTAACATAACAACGCTGCTCCTTAAATGACTGAGCTATGAACGCGCCAGTTTCTTTAATATTTAAACTAATTCAAGAAAAACCGTTTTTTGTGCATGCGCATTGTGCTAACTTGTCATAACGGAAAATTTTTTGCTACCCCTCCTTGTAGAAAAGTGTCCCGTTGAGGATTAAGGAATAAATGTTTTTAGCTAATTTTTCAATATTTATTGTCCGAAGGGTCAAACTTGAAAACGATACCGATCTGGTGAAAATCCGTTGCCTCTGTCGAAAGTTTTGCGAGGCATACAAACACACGCACGCACACACTCACTAACACACATTTTGCTTTTTATATATATAGACTAGTGGAGATTCCCGGTGTTGCTCGGGTGTTTGTTGGGTTAAAAGAAAAAAAAAGTTTTGGTAGGGAGATAGGCTTGAACCCGAAGCATTGAGGTGAGGGCTGAAAAAAAAAAAAGAGTGACACGTTACCGCGATGCTAAGCGGGCAGAGAGGTGAGTGTGGTTGAAATTAATCGTTTAAAAAAGCAGATGGTTAAACGCACGATAACGTTTGGTTTTCTAGGTCAAACGTCACGCCATAGAGAAATGAAATCACAGCGCAAATTTTGTAACATAAAACTCGCTCAAATAAAAGCTAGAGACGACTTCAATTCGTAAATCGGAGATATTATAATCTAGGGAGTATATAAAAATATGCAAGAATTAGTGACACCCCCGAGCGCCCCCCTCCCCAAAGCCTTTGCCGGACATACAAAAATAATGCATACCCATAAAAGGTGGTGCCCAGCGTTGCCTGGGAGTTTGTTGGTGTGCGTGTGTGTAGTGGAAAAAAAGTTTTGGTAGGTAGGTAAGCTTGAACCCGAAGCTTTGAGGCAAAGGCAGAAAAGAATGTGATAGCCTGATAACTTACCTCGATGATGCAGCAGAAGGAGATTGGTTGAAATTAAACGATTAAAAAGTTAACTGACAGGTGCGTAAATTTAATAAGGTCAAACATCACGCCATAGGAGAATGAAATCCCGCACTTGAAAGCCAATGTCTGCGTATTTGTTTTTTCCCCACGATGTTGGGGAAAACCAGCTCCCAACAAAAAGGAGAGTGCCCAAATGAATAGCAGTTGGCTAATATGACGGATTTTGCCTGCATTGATCAAAGCTCATTGTTTTCTGGATGTCCCTGGTATGAGTGCTAGGAGACTGTATTTTCTCCGATTACTTTCGCTTTTATACTGAAAAGCCAAACAAACCCGCAGAGATAAAAAAAGAAATACCGCAAAAATAGTGTGTAAAAGTCGCTCAAATAAAAAATAGACATGACCTCGTTTCATAAATCGGAGCTATTATAATCTAATAAGTATAACTTTTTATAAAAGTTCTAAGAATGAGTGACCCCCCCCCCCACGAGCGCTCCCTCCTCCAAAAGCCTTTGACGGATATACAAAAAGAATGCATACACACACACAAACACACATGTTCGCTTTTATTCAATAGACTACCCTGGGTGCGCGGCATTGCCCGGGTGTTTGGAGGTGTGTGTTGAGCAAAAAAAAAAACAAATGGTAGTAGGCAGGCAGACTCGAACCCATACCACGAAGGAGGAAAAGAATGTGAAAAAAGCAAAAAAAAAGTGACGCGTTTGCTGTTGCCTCCATCGCAAAACCGGAAGTGACGTAGGTTTAAATTAAGGCTAGACAACTGAAAAGAGGGAATAGCTTTTGAAAATATCGGTAAAAAAATTGACCCCCCCCTGTAGAAAAGTGCCCAGTTGAGAGTGAAGAAATTAATGTTTTTAACCAATTTTTCGATATTAGTCGTCTGAAGCATCGACCTTGAAAATGATATCGATCTTGTGAAAATCCTTCCCCTCTGTTGAAAGTGTTAGGCGAACATAGAAACATACATACATACATATAGGATATACACATGTTATTCACAAACATTTATTAAAGTTATAATTGTTAATGCGTATCCCAATATTAATAACTATATTCAGTAACCAGATTATTATTATTACTTACTTGATGATTTAACTTTTATAAGAGAGTCACCATTTATTAAAGACTAAAGGTTAACAAGTGTAACATGATCGATGAAACAACTAAGTAATGATTGTAATCGAATAAAAATTGATTATTTTAATAGGACAGCTAAACAAGAAATTGTTTACATTCGACTTGAAAACGACCCCATTGTAGTCAGCTGGAAAGTAGGCCAGGTGTGCAGTTCAAGAAATGAAATTTTGTTCATGGAATTTTCGTTTAGATTTAGGTACAAATAGAGAGTAGGAGAAATTGTTGACAGTGGTTGTAAATAAACGAGTGTTCTATGTATTATTTTTATTTTGCAGTATTCTTTGTGATGAGGCTTCATAATTTGTGTATTTTCAGAGGATGATTTGAACGAAACGTGGTGAAACAACAACTATGAAGATAAGGATTATAGTCCGCAAAAATAAAAGTGAATAAACGAGTGCTTGTTGTGAATGTTTTGCAGGGGAACATAGATTGATGCTCAGTTGAGCACTTGTCATAAAAATAAAAATAGGACAGAAATAGATTTGTAACGTCTCTTCTGTGAGGAAAGAGTTGCAAAGAGGAGAAAAAGACTTCACCCACTAGACTTCGAAGCTGGTTTTGCACCCTATCAAGGCAAGAAAACGGGAAAAGAAGTTTTGTAACATGAAAAGAGGTTTGGTAACATGAAAAGAGGTTTTGTAACATGAAAAAAGTTTTGTAACACGAAAGAAGTTTTGTAACATGAAAAGAAGTTTTGTAACATAAGAAGTTTTGTAACATGTAAAGAAGTTTTGCTACATGAAAAGAAGTTTTGTAACATGAAAAGAGGTTTTGTAACATGAAAATAGGTTTTGTAAATCTTCAACCTATTTTACTGTTTTGAATTTTTTTTTTTTTTTTTTTTTTTTTTTTACAAAGGCATCACCACATTATCAAGGCCCAGAGGCCACTCAAGGATAAGGGTTAAAGAGTGTACAGTAGAAATTGGTCAATATTGTAATCATTAGTAAAGAAAATTTGGTAAATTTAATAACTTATATGGAACGGCTCATCAAGAACTTATTTACTTTAGACTTGAACACAACCATATTGTAGTCAGCCGGAAAGCAGGAAAACGGAAGACAATTCCACAGGCGTGCAGTTCTAAGAAAGAAGCTTTGTTCATGGAATCTACGTTTAGGTTTAGGCACAGATAAAGAGTGGGGGAAATTATTGATAGTGTTTACAGCTAGACGAGTGTTTCTTGTGAAAGTTTGGCGAGGGGGGACCATAGATTGAAGCTCAGTTGAACACTTTCCATGAAAATAACGATACATCAGAGACAAACTCGCAACATCTTTTCTGTGAGATAGAGGTTGCAAGGAGGAGAAAAGGACATCTCCTACGAGGCTACGAAGTCTATTTTGAACTCTATCAAGGCAGGCCAAGTCGTTTCTAGCAGCTCCTGCCCAGATGTGGCAACAGTATTCCATCCTTGGACGTACCTGGCTCTTATATAGATAGAGAATAGCATCAGCAGTGAGATATCTACTGGATCGATAGAAAGATCCCACCATTTTTCCAGCGGCCTTGGCAACAGATTTGATATACGTGTTCCATTTAAGATCAGGAGTAATGGTCAAGCCCAGAAGCTTGTCAAAACATGAGGCCTCCTGAAGACGAGAGCCATTCATTTCAATTGATGACAAATGTGAATTAGAATGTTGATGATGTAAGAGAGAAGCTTGGTTTTAGATGCATTAAAAGTAACCAGCCACTCCTTTCCCCATTGTACTACGTGCTCAAGATCAGAGGAGAGAGAATCGGAGAGAACTTGGTCGTTTACTGTCTTAGATGTGCTACCATAAATGGTAGTGTCGTCAGCATAAATGTCTACAAATGATGTAAGGATATGATTTGGAAGATCATTAATGTAGATCAGGAAAAGAGTTGGGCCCAGGATGGATCCCTGAGGGACACCGGCATTAATACTGTGAGCTTCTGATTTTTGCCCCTCAACTACTACTCTTATGAACCTATCAGAAAGAAATGATTTAATAATTGAGAAGACTTTTCCAGCTATACCATAGCTAGCGATCTTATGAAGTAAACCTTTATGCCATACCCTATCAAAGGCTTTAAATATGTCAAGAGCAATTGCCCTAGAAAAATTGCCACCGTCGAGAGATTTGCTAATCCTATGCGATATAACTGTAAGGACATCTGCTGTAGATCTAGCAGAACGGAAACCATATTGAGTGTCACTAAGAAGGTTATTTTTGTTGAGATGTTTGATTACTTCTGTATTTAACACAGATTCAAGCAACTTACTCATGACGCACAGGAGACTTATTGGCCTGTACTGAGAGGGGGATGAGCGATCACCTGAATTCTTAAATACAGGGCATACTGATGAGATTTTCCAGGGAGATGGGAAACTATTCTCTTTAAGACAACGTTTAAACAGTTTTGTAAGTATGGGCGCTAATTCAGGTTGAAGTTTTTTGAGTACTATAATTGGAATACCATCAGGGCCAGTTGCTTTACTCGAATCAAGGTTTTTGATTAGCGTCGCAACATCACGTACAGATATACGTATATCACATAGCGTGTTTTCTGATACAGGAGGAAATATTGGGGGTTGGCGGTCTTGGTCGCAAAGGGTAGAATTAGCTGCAAAGTTCTTGACAAAGAGTTTGGCTTTGTCTGATGCTGACGAGATTACCTCAGGTCCATTGATAATAGTTGGGATGGCGCACACGCTTCTGTTCAGGATTCTTTCCTGTTTCAAAATGAAATGGAAAAATTTGGATTTTATGTTTCGCTTCATCATCTACTGGGAGATAATAGTAAAAAAAAAATGGTCGTTTAAAAAGTATATTGATGTTGAAATTATAGAAATGGTTCAAATATTGAAAGTCTGATTGAAATCATTAATAAAAATTCATCGTCTGCAACATTAACGAAAACCAGATTGCCTGGTTCATACTGATTTTCAAGTGTCCGTTGAACGAACCCCAAGTTAGAATCTTGCTTGGAAGCATTCCAGAGGCTCTGGAGTCAGGACAGCTGATTTAAGTGAACGGTATTTAGAAATAGATCCTCTGAATTTCGAGATACATCAAATGAAATGTAATAAGTCTTCAGACGTACCTCTCCACCGTACTGTATATCGATACTATTTGGCTGACTGGGATATTTTCTGTACATTCATATCCGATCTACCTCTGAATTCCATCTTTAAAAAGGATGTGTCCTCTATAGTATCAGACCTGACCGAATGGTTAATTGTAGGCATAAACCGATTCATATTATCCAAAACATTTCAACAAAAAGCTAACAGCCAGCCATGGTTCTCCCCAGAATATTCTGCTGCCATCTCGCACAGAAATCACTTTTTCCATAGCTACCCACGTAATAGATGTACTGAGACTAAAGCTGATTTCAGGACTGCCAGCAACCACTGTAAAAGAGTAATAAAAAATGCAAAAGAGCTATATGCCCAGTCTGTTAAATCCAAAGTAGCTGATCAGCGACTTGGTTCCCACCAGTTTTCGCAAATAGCAAACAGGATCCTGAACAGAAGCGTGCGTTCTATCCCAACCATCATCAATAGACCTGAGGTCATCTCGTCAGCATCAGACAAGGCCAGACTATTTGCCAAGAACTTTGCAGCTAATTCTACCCTATGCGACGAAGGCCATCAACTCCCCGTATTTCCTCCTATAACAGACAACACGTTATGCAACATACAAATATCTGTGCATGAGGTCGCCAAGCTAATCAAGAACCTTGATTCCAGTAAAGCAACTGGCCCTGACGGCATTCCGGTTATAGTGCTGAAAAAGCTCCAACAAGACCTTGCCCCCATACTTACAAAACTGTTTAAACGTTGCCTTAAGGAGAAGTGCTTCCAACACCCTGGAAAACATTATCAGTATGCCCTGTATTTAAGAATTCAGGTGAAAAGTCATCTCCCTCTCAGTACAGACCAATAAGTTTCCTGTGTGTCATGGATAAGTTGTTGGAATCCATATCAAATAAAGAAGTAGTCAACCACCTCAGCAGAAACAACCTTCTTAGTGACACGCAATATGGTTTCCGCTCCGCAATATCTATAGCAGATGTGCTAACGGTTATATCTCATAGGATTAGTGAATCTCTTGACAAAGGTTTCCTTTCCAGGGCAATTGCTCCTGACATATCGAAGGCCTTCGATAAGGTATGGCATAAGGGCCTACTTCACAAGATTTCCAGCTACAGTATAACTGGTAATGTTTTCTCAATCATTAAATCATTTCTCTCTGATAGGCTCATAAGAGTAGTTGTTGATGGGCAGAAATCAGAGGCCCACAGTATTAATGCTGGAGTCCCTCAGGGGTCCATCCTGGGCGCAACTCTCTTCCTGATATACATCAATGATCTCCAAAAACACATACTTAAATCATTCGTTGACATCTATGTTGATAACACGACCATCTATGGCAACACATCAAAGGCCGTAAATGACAAGGTTCTCTCTGATTCTCTCTTTTCTGATCTTGAGCGTGTGGTACAGTGGGGGAAGAGGTGGCTGGTCACTTTTAATGCATCCAAAACCAAGCTTCTATCTCTACATCTTCAACGCTCTGATCCCCATTTGGCATCAATTCAAATGGATGGCTCTCATCTTGGGGAGGCTCCATGTTTTGACAAGCTTTTGGATTTGACCTTTACTCTTGATCTGAAATAGAACACGTACATCAGGTCTGTTGCCAAGGATGCTGGGAAAATGGTAGGATCCTTTTACTGCTCCAGAAGATATCTCACTACTAATGCAATTCTCTATCTGTGTAAAAGTCAAGTACGTCTAAGAATGGAGTACTGCTGCCACATCTGGGCAGGAGCTGCTAAAAACAGGCTATCCTGCCTTGACAGAGTACAAAATAGACTTCGTAGCTTAGTGGGGGGGATGCCTTTTCTTTTCCTTGCAGCCTCTCTCCCACAGAAGAGACATTGCGAGCCTGTCTTTGTTTTATCGTTATTTCCATGGCAAGAGCTCGTCTGAGCTCCAATCTCTCGTTAATCTTTCATGAGAAACACCCATCTGGCTGAAACTACTATCAATAATTTTCCCCACTCTTTATCTCTGCCTAAATCCAAACGTAGATTCCATGAGCAGAGCTTCTTTCTCAGAAGTGCACAGCTGTGGAACTCTCTTCTGTTTGCCTGTTTCCCACCTGAATACAACTTGGATGTCTTCAAGTCCAACATAAACAAATTCCTGACAAACCGCCCTCTAAAGTAAGACACTCTATCAAATCTCCAATACTAATGATTACTACAATACTATCTCATTGATTACTGTACATGCAATAACCCTTATCCCTGAGTGGCCTCTGGGCCTTGATAAGTGATGACCTACATGTAAAAAAAAAAAAAGTGATTGGTCAATACATGATGTTCTAGTTATCTTTATGATTACTGTTTCTATTTCACTTCCGGTTCCGTCTTTAATGATGTTATTATTTATAAAACCACATCTAACAATGATAGAGAGGGAGCTTTCTTCACCTATTCTGTACTTTCACCTAACAATTTAATAAACAAAAAGTAACGTAAAAATATATAAAAAATGAATGAGTAACCGGAAGAAAAGTGAAAACAGTAATCGTAAAGATAACGGATCTCTCTCTCCCTCTCTCTCTCTCTCTCTCTCTCTATATATATATATATATATATATATATCGTAAATAATCTCACCCACTTCCACTGCCGACTGTCAACACGACGGTTCTAGGTTCAATCCTTGGCTTGGGAGAGATGCTAGTCTAGCGGCACTGATGAGTTGTGATACAACGAAACAGGACTGTATGTCGATGACTACAAATATATTTTAAGCCCCCCTCTTTGGGTAGAGCACTGTCGTAAATAATCTCACCCGCTACTTAATTGACTGAAAATGCAAAGCTCGTTGTTTGTTTGTTTATGAACAGGCAATTTGAGCACTATAAAAGTGGTGGCGGATGTCTATTTTAATAAACATTCCGACGAGTTATTTACGGGCGTTGATTCCATGGTCGAGTGGGAGAACTGCTGACTGTCAACACGACGGTTCTAGGTTCAATCCTTGGCTTGGGAGAGATGCTAGTCTAGCGGCACTGATGAGTTGTGATACAACGAAACAGGACTGTATGTCGATGACTACAAATATATATATATATATATAGAGAGAGAGAGAGAGAGAATTAGATCTGAAACTAGTAACAACATTTTGTAATACTTAATGTAATACAATTCATCCTGTGACACCAATTCTGACGTTCCTACACTACACTAGTTCATTATTTTATTTTCTAACTGACTTCACATGCAGGTTCGACTTCTTTTTAAAATTCTTCCTTAATTGATCATTGTCAACATCCGATAGCCGACTACTACGCTCATCATCTTCAAGACTTTTGTCGCTACCACGAAATTTCTTAAACCACCAATGTGCTGTGCATTCAGAAGTGGTTCCAGGATCAAATGCTTCATTGATATCACACGCTTTTTCAGCAGCTTTTCGGCTTAGCTTGAATTGAAATAAAGAAATTGTGCAAATTTTCTTTTTTCCCCATCTTCTGAAAAAAAAGAAATTATTGGTTTTAAACGATTGTAATTTAAACGATTAGATAAAGTAAAAGAAACTAATTTGAAAATACATCATTTGAAATGAAAATTAAAAATTCCACAAGAACTTTCTTCTCAACCTAATACTTGGATTATTTAGACTACTTTTACAACGTTTCGGTCGATGTAACCTCCAACCTTCTTCAGATACCGTTTGTTGAACTCAGGAATTTGCACTATATCCACTACACCACTTATGTAAGGACCCGTGGCATAGTGAATATAATACTTATTAAAATTCAGCTCATCTGGAGGTTCAAGGTTCAATCTTTAGTATGCGTGATACTAAAAAATAGAATTATGATTTCTATCAGTCACGGCTGATGGAACGTGAATTAAATAAAGGGTTCTGATCGAAATTTCTTTGCGGATTCCCAAGTTTGACCGAAAGATCCTTGTGTTCGACAGAAAGGTTCCAAGTTTGACAAGATACACCGCAAGAAAGTCGGAGGTTACATCGACTGAAACGTTATGAAAATAACACTAACAATGAAAACATTAGCCTGAAGAATCCCAAATAATACGAGTTATTTTTTTTAATAAATGTGTCATCTTTCTTTTCTTTTTTCTTCAGAAATACCTGAAAATTTTGATATAAGCACGTGTGAAAAAAATAATGACACAGTCTGGTGTGCAAGTCACTTACAGTGCGTCAATAAAGAACAAGTCTGTGATAGAGTTCTCCATTGCCATGATGGAAGCGACGAAAGTATGTGCACGGATAAAACCAAGAATAGTAAGTTTTTGTTTGTTTAACTTTTACATTATTTTTGTTGTATATTTGTTTTATCGGATTCATTACATTCAAATTATAAAATATTTGCATCTTGGATTTGTGACCATCTTATTGGATTCATTTAAAACTCTACTAACAAAATATAAAACATTTGCATCTTGGATTTTGATTGTTTTTATGCCGTTGAACTAACAATCATTTAATGACACAAAATTCGCCTCTGAAATTTTGCTGATGCATCGGTATGAAAACTTTGGTATGATAAACTCGAATATCAAAATAAATATATTATATTTATACTTTGTTTAATTAAGCACGTTGCTTAATTTTTTTATAAAATATTGTTTATGTGACACACATAAACACACACACATACACTCACACACACACACTCACACACACATACGCACACATACACACACATATATGATATTGTTTGTGCATTGCTTGCAAAGAAGGTCGTGATAATACAATTGTTCTGTGGGTTCAAAGATGGTTTGTTAGATGGATTCAAGCTCTGAAGTGTTTCCCACATGTTGAACACAGGTGGGATAATTCTGTATCAGAGATGTTAATTGCTCTTTTCTTTTATGTTTTTCATTGCGTTCAGATTCAGCAATTGTAGCCTCTTTATGCATTGCAGCACGCCAGGAACATCTGTCAGGTTAGTTTTTCCCATAAGTTTGAATAGAAACCAAAATGTTTGAGGGAGTCCTTCAGATTGTCCTTGAACTATTTCCATTGTCCTCATGTGAGCAGTTTACCGTAAAAAGCTGTTTTGGGAGCTTTGAATGAGGTATGCAGTATATATGACCTGCCCAATGCACCTACCACTGTTATAACATGGTGTGTACTGATGATTAGAATACGCCGACTGCCCCCCTGCAGAGGGTAAAAGTCCCTCAATGGGGGTCCTGGATATGACCTTAAACTATATCCAGTGGTGAGGCCCCAGCTTGTGGGCTTTGGGGAGTGTGGAGCCACCCTTTAATTACCATTGCTCCCAGGTCCACTCTGACCCGGATTGGTAGTACCTGTTAGGGTTCCAACTATGGGTTAAATAGAAACCGACTTGAAAACAACAAATATATTCTATTAAAAAATTTTCTTCAAAATCTTTGGATTCAGCATTAAATAACCCGAAAAGGGTTGATATGCCGTAAAACAAAAACAACCAACCAACCAAATGTACTGATGAAAAGTTTGACAGGCTAAAACCTCTGTGTCTGGTATCTTTTCTTTCCACTTGATTTTAAGCAATTTATTGAGGCAGGTCTCATGGAACTGGTTCAGTTTCTTGGTATGTCTGATATATATATATATATATATATATATATATATATATATATATATATATATATAGTTCAAGTTTTTACAAGCATACATGAGGTAAAAATCCCAGTTCGTAGACTTGGAGATTGGTTGAATCCGAATTCCTCTGTGCTCCCATGCAGTGGTTCTGAGACGTCCAAAGGCAGCACTTACCTTGGTTATCCCAAAATGAACTTCATTGTCTATGTGTATAGACCTTGACAGAATACTGCCCAAGTAAGTGAACTTGTTCACAGTTTTTAGGTTGGTTCCATGAATTGAAATCTGAGACTAAACATAGTTTTTTACAGGAGCAGGCTGATACATTACTTCGGTCTTCTTTAGATTAATAGTCAAACCGAAATTGTTGCATGCCTTAGAAAAATGATCAACAATATATTGCATGTTTGGCTTTGTGTTATTTGTGGTATTGAAGACATAGTCATCAGCAAACAAAAGGTCTCGTATAATGATGGTCTTGATTCTGGTGACAGAACTAAGTTGTTTTAAATTAAACAATTTCCCATCTGTCCGGTAGTTGATGGTTATCCCGGGATCTTTTGTGTTGAATTCATCAATCAACACCTCCAAAAACATCATGCTGAAGAGCGTTGGTGCATGTTTGACACCGTCATCGACTGGGAAATCATCGGAAGCCTCTCCATCATCTATGACATGCACCATCATCCCATCATGAAACTATTTTATGACTGAAATAAATTTATCAGGATCTCCAAATTGGATCATGATTTTCTATATAGCTGCCCAGTGTATAGTGTCAAAGGTAGTCAGATCTACAAATGTTGTGTAGAAGTCCTGGTATTGTTGCTGACATTTTTACTGGAGTAGATCAACAGCAAATATCATGTTAATTGTACCACACCCTATACGAAAACCACATTGACTTTCTGAGAGGAGGCGATCTTCTAGATATGCGGTTAAACAGAGCAAGAATTTTACCAGTTATGTTAAGAAGAGATATTCTTTGTGGTTGTCGTAGCTCTGTCTGTTTCCATTCCTCTTATGTATATGCACTATGGATCTTTGAATTCTTAAGGAATTAGGTCTTTCGCTCAGAATGAAAGAAATAACTCGTGTAGCTTTTTTGTCAGAGTAGGACCACTTGTATTATATGTCTCTGAGGACATGCGATCAGAACCTGGAGCTTTGCTACAAGAAAGCTGTTTTGCACCTTTTTTAACTTCATGGATGATAGGCAACTAATCAAAGGTTTGATTTGTTTTGATTTGTGGAAATTGTGTGATTGCCTCATCACTGATTGAGGAAGACCAATTCAGCACAGAGTTGAAGTGCTCTACTCACGTGTTAAAATATTGGCTCGCTCTATTATCAGTTTTGTCTCATTAGCATTTTGCAGAGGAGAAGTGCCGATAGCCTTTGGCCCATATATTGTTTGGAGGGCGTCATATAATCTTTGAGTCATGCATATCTACATATTTCTGTATTTCCAGAAGTTTATCACTGAATCATTTATCTTGTATTTTGTGTAGTTTTGTTTAAACAATATTTTAGATTTTCTACAATGTTTCTTATTTTAAGGACGAGCTTGGATCCTGCTGAAGCGTCTTGTGACATTTGCACATTTTTGTGAGTAGTTCCTATATCTCCTCATCATTTACGACAAACCAATCCTGATGTTTATTCTAGGATGATCCAAGCAATTCAAGAGATGACGTTTGTACAGCTTCCTTGAATGCTGTCCAGTCGTCTTCAATATAAGAATAACTAAACTGTTGTTCAGTTATTCTTGCATTGAGATTATTCGCATTTGCCTCCACTTTTAGTTTATGCGTTTGGCCATCTTTTTTCCCTGAGGCTGCCACTTGGCTACAATGCTGAGTTTTGACTTGGAGATAACAATGCTGAGTTTTGACTTGGAGATAACAGGTCTGTGGTCTGTTATGCACTTCGCGCCACATATGACCTTAGTAATCAAAACATCCTGTCTTTCTGATGATTACATAGTCAATGAGATGCCAGTGCTTGTATCTTGGGTGCAGCCAGGTGGTTTTGCTCCTATTTGATTGACAAAACACAGTATTAGTGATTAGTAGATCATGGCCAATGTAGATCTTTATCAGCATCAATCCATTACTGTAATACTTGCCAACTCCATTTCTACCAATAATTCCTTCCCAGGTTTTGTAATCTGCACCAACTCTGGCATTAAAGTCACTGAATAATTAATCTCCTTTGGTTTTCTAGTTCTTGATAGAAACCGTCCTTCACCTCATCCAGATCGGTTATTGTTGGAGCATATGTGCTGATTACTGCCGTATGACTCCGCATCCCAACCGGTAAGTGCATTTTACCGATAGATTATCATTGGTCCCTTTATGTAAGTCAGTTTCTCCAACATTGCATTCACTCCAGAAAAAGGTATAAGTACGTTTATCCTCTGTGAGTTGACTTTCTTCAGCAATGGAAGTTTCAGACAGGACTGCTATGTAGCGAGCTAGCTCTCTGGGTGTTATGGCGAATTGCCTTTCTGGTCAGCTTGCTTTTGGGTTGTCAAAAAGAGTATGTATGTTCCACGTATGATGAGTGAAGTAATCACTTGCTGTTTTTTTTTTCAACCGCTGAATTTAAGTTGTGGTAGACATGTGATAAAGCAGGCAATTTTCAGAGCAGCATTTCTAGCCCCATGGAGGTGAGCATTGCACTAATCATATATATATATATATATATATATATATATATATATATATATATATATATATATATATATATATATATATATATATATATATATATATATATATATATATATATATATATATATATATATATATATATATATATGCTAGTAGGCCTTCCAACATCGCCTGGTCGTAAAATACGTTTAAATATTATATTTTAATTCGTGCAGATTTCGTATTTATTATTATTGAGTCAATTCTCTATAGATTGTTATATTGTACCCGATATGTATCGGTAATTTAAAAAGTAAGAAACACATGGCTTGATGCCATCAGCTAGAATCAAAACCAAAGCTCCAACTTTAGTTGTTATTATTTGAGCTATCGTCTGATGGATAAGAATACGTTAACATTCACCCAATTTTAATGCATAAATGTATATTTGTGCATGCGTACAAGAGTACTTTAAGTCTAATTACGCCTGCCAAGTTCCAACTTTTTGTCAATTTTTACCGACTAAGGACCAAACTGATTTCGTTCCACAGGTCCAAATCCCCTTTATATCAAATTTAAATTCTTTAGATCAAGAATTAATGAGGTAGTTTGCTAGGGACCTTTCCTCAGGCAGACAGACAATGTCATTTTTATATACAGAGAGAGATAATGATCTGGGTAATGTGTTATTGTATGTTATTGTGTGGGGATAAAAAATGTCCACTACTAATCTACTTCAACATATACATCCCTCTCTCTATCTCCTTCTCTCTCTCTCTATCTCTCTCTACATATATATATATATATATATATATATATATATATATATATATATATATATGCTTACCGATAAGATATGGGTTATAAGTATATATAGAAAAATTAACATATGAATATTATATATACTTCATCATCTCATTATAAGTCGTTTCATGTTTAGCTTTCGTCCTTAGAAATAGAAAACATAATATATACACATATTTACAATAACATGCGCGCACACATACACTAGCACACACATATGCACACACGTATATATGTGTGTGTGTGTGTGTGTGTGTTTGTGTGTGTGTGTGTCTGTGTGTGTGTATTACATGCACAGATCAATACATATGTTTTATAGAGATATATAAACACACATATAAATAGCGACATATGTGTGTATCTGTAGTATATATGTGTGTGCGTGTACTGGTATATTCATGACGCAAACATCATAATTAGAAAATCCAAAAGTATTTTGTTGACATTATCAAACAAATTCTGTCTGGAAAATCAAATCATAAATCAACAAAAAAAAAAAAGAACTGAAAACTCCAAATTGTCAGCATGTTTCCAATTTAGAAAAGCCGAGACGTCCTTTAACCGTATTCGTCTACGTTTTGAAAACTTCCATTTTTTATTATTATTTTTCGATTTCTGTTCGATTCCATAACTGAAAATCTAGTTTTCAGAATTAATTGACGTTAGAAAATCTCCACCATTTTCTCAAATCAGTGCGAGACTCTTCATCCCGTTTTGATTCCGCCCTTTCATCTCACATGCAACGTTTAACAGACTTGACGAAGAAAGGTCAATTTATATTATTTCTCGTATTTCTATTTTTCCGTTTTTGTAGCAATCCCTTTTTTGAGGTTATTTAAATGTCGAAAAGCAATACCTCCTGCAAACGACTCATTAAATATGATTAATTGAACACAATTTGCTGAGAAAAATTAAGAGTGTATAATTTTACAAGTATTTTCATTTGCTGATCTTGTCGACAATCGTGATTATTAAGCATTTGAGCTTGAGAATCAAAAGAGAAATATCAAAGAAGTAAAAGATTGCCCAGAGAATCATGACGAATTGAGAAACCAAGTTTATTCTATTATAAATTCTTGTTGCAGATTTGATTTCCAACAGAAAGTAAAATTATTTAACTCTGATTTGATCCAGATTATTAAACACTAGTGAAGCAAGATTCCCCGAATTTCAATTCATTCTCAATATTCCTTAAGCTTTAACCTTAAATATTAAATAGGTTTTAGAATGAAAATAATGTGATGAATTTCGATTGAAATTTGATTAAGGATTCTAAACACAAACTTTAATAGCCTCACATCTCGATTTTAACTTAATCTTTATAAAGAGACATATACGAGGTGCCTTCAATAAGTTTCATCTGGGCACTTTTATGGATAGCACACACATGGGACTCTAGTCCTCTTCGACGTAATGCACTTGTACCGTTTCAACAACTTCTGAAATGGAAATCCTCTTTTGTATCAATAACCCTCGTCACAGCTTTTTTCATCTTGTCAATTGTCTCATAACAACAGCTTCTAAGGTTTTCCTTGAGCTTAGGAAATAACTAAAAGTCACAGGGAGCAAAGTCTGAACTATAGAGAGGGCGAGGAACTGTCTTGATGCCCATCTCGGTCAAATAGTCTGACAAGGATAGAGTTGTGCATTGTTGCATTCGTGCAAATCTTCTGCATTTTCAAATAATTGTGTGCACAGTTCCCACACTGAAATCAAACTGTTCACTTATTGAGTCTATAGATGCACGGCAGTTCTTAACCATGAAATTCTTTATTTGGCTAATCAACTCTAGTGTTCTGACTTCTTTTTCACAGACTCCCTGCCTTCCTTGAATCTCTTATGCAGCTCAAAAACTGATGCTCGATTCATGCAAGATGGTCCAAAAGCAGTTTGAAACATGTCATACGTTTCTGTGGCAGTTTTTTCCAAGTTTAAAACAGAATTTTATTGCATATCTTCTAAAGTGTTCTGACGTCCAGACTACATTTTTGAAATTCACCAACTCTGACAATCAGGCTTTAGTAGGATGTATTCCACTTCCTGGTGAAGCTATTTATTTAAACCTAAAATAATAAAATTTGGCCAGTTATCTCATAAGATGTATAGCAATAACATACTTAATTTTTAAGAGTCTACGACAATTTTAAATGCCTGTACAAGAAATGTTTGAAAAGTTATTGAAGGCACCTCATATAAATGCAAATCCCTTTTCGTCAAGATATTTATTGTACCTATCCTCAGCTTTCCTTTATCATCCCATTATCATCAATCTAGTTTTGGTATTTAAGGTGATGTGAACGTACCAGACTCCAGGATGAGCTGCACCATGCAACATCTCAAGCCTGCTCTCCATGCAGTCTGATCCATAGAGTTGATAGCAGTTGTATTGCAAACAGT
Source organism: Euprymna scolopes (assembly GCF_053919585.1). NCBI lineage: Eukaryota > Metazoa > Mollusca > Cephalopoda > Sepiida > Sepiolidae > Euprymna > Euprymna scolopes. The sequence continues at coordinate 2,028,839 of NC_136497.1, read as the reverse complement.
CAAGTCACTTTGTACGCATTCAAGCCATGTCATCCCTGGTTTTCTTTCTTCTTATCATTCATTAGTATATATATATATTTATAGTATGTATAATAATATATGCATATATAAACGATTTCATTGTCAAACATCTTCAAGTTACCCCCCTCCTCCCCGAACAAAATGTCAAATGGGGGAGGAGAACTATCATCATAAACTGTGCTGGTCGATTTCGGAATAAAGCTGAATTTCGATCTGTATGCTACATTTTGAATGTTACTTTCCGTTTCTCCATTTATTATTGCATACCTAGATATCAGGTCAATGAAAGAATATTTTAAACCATTAAAATTTATTTTATGCATATTATTATTACATATCACCATGATTAATTTATAACTTTTTCTTTAAGATTATTAAAGCATCGTTCATATTGCGTTGTAATATTGGTTTCCATGTTGACCTGAAAATAACCGTCTTTAGGTGACAGAAGGAGAATTATCTTCCATCATGATAATGCTTGTTTTCAAGCAACATTACTGGCTGAGGGAGAATTTGGTCAGGAAATCTTGCCTCTTCCTGGATAGATCCGTTAGATTATCACTTATTTCGAGGATTACAAAAATATTTAGATGGCCATTTTTAACATCTCGAGAGGAGATTGAACATACGTTTGATTCATATTTCACATCAAAGCCTAAAGAATTTTATAAGCGAAGCATTTATAACCTCATTGACAGATGGAATCAAGAGAGCAAATGTCATTGTTGTTATGAATGAAGAATTTCAAAAACACAGTTTTCATTTCCAAGAAAAAAATTTTAATTGGCAAAACTTTTTGCACCGACCTGATATATAATTCTCACAAAAAAAAAAAAAAAAAAAAAAACAGAATTCTGTTGTCGCTAAGATATATTTTAAAACCCTATAAGTTTATAAGCATTTATATATATTTCTGTTGTGGCCTTAAATAGCCGAAAGAAATAAAACAGAAAAGGAGACTAAACTTGTTTCTTTCAATAATTACAAGAAACCTTCTCTATCACCAATGGTAATGGCCAAAGACTCTTTATCTGAAAGTAGTTCTTTTAAACTCCTCAGCCTAACGTTCACAGGAAACATGAGTTGGAACAATTACATTGAGAGCATGGCCAGAACCGCGGCAAAGAAGGTAGGCTCTCTCTACTGTGCTAGAAAGCTACTAATGCCCAAAAGTTTCCTCTACCTCTATAAGGCCAGCATTCGCCCATGTATGGAGTATTGTTGTCATATTTGGGCTGGTGCATCTGCTACTAGTCTCTCGCTCCTAGACAAGGTTCAAAAGAGAGTCGCCAACCTGATAGGTCCTGAACTATCATCTAAGCTTCAGCCTCTGTCCCATCAACAAACTGTTGCGTCCCTCTGCCTGTTCTACAAGTATTTTAATGGTGAATGCTCCGATGAACTGCAAGCACTTTTACTCCCTCGATGTAAATACCCCGACAAACCCGACAAGCAGCAAAATCCCACCCCTACACAGTAGAGATTCCTAAATGTAAGAGAGCTTTCTACTCAAGTAGTTTCTTCCCTAGAAATGCTAGACTTTGGAATTCCCTTCCGGGTCCCTGCTTCTCCAACTGTACTGACATGCAGAAGTTCAAGTGTAACGTGAACAGACATCTTGCTGCCCAACCCCCCACATAGTATCCCTGTAGCTTGGGTCCCTGATAGTATCAAAATGATAATGTGCCTTGTTTGGGGTGAAAATGTAAAAAAAAAAAAAAATTAATAAGAGTATTTGTTCCATACCTTTTTCTGGATTGATTATAGAGTTTCCTTGCAGTGAAACAATAAGGTTGATTACCATAACAATTTATTAAATTCTAGTCATTTTAAATTTTCAACTGATGGACGTTTGTAATAAAGAGTATGTTGTTAGCGTTTACGAACGTTGTGTTCCTGAACTTTCTGAAATTATTCAATCTCTGTTTACCTCAGTCCTCCTTGTTGGAAGGAGTTCTCTGTTGTCGCTAACTTTAAAAATGCTAACGCTCGGCAACTAAGTATCATCCTGTTAGTCTCTTCTGTCAGTCACAAAGTTTTTGAACGATTGTTCATTTTCTGAAAATTTTGGGCTTTTTTTAGTGAAGTCAGTTTTGCTTTTGTGCTTTTTGTAGTGTTCCTTCTACATCTGATCTATTAACTGTTGTAACTGAGCGAACTTGTTATGGATAATTCAGAAGAGGATAGCGCCAAGCGTTTGACAGGGTGTTGTTGCATTCTAATTTTCTATATGAACTTTGAGGTTATGGTATTCTTTGGTAAGGCTATTGACATTAATCAGTCTTTTCTTTCTGATGGAAGCTTTGAGTAACTTTGGATGGTGTCTATTCATTTTCTTTTCCTTTCAATGCCAGTGTTTCAATAAGATTCTATTCTCGGTCTAAAACTGCTTCTTTTTATCAATAATTTTCCAAAGAATACAATTCAGAAAATTAACATCATTTTCTATTATGGTTTGATTTTTTACTCATCTTCCTTGAATCAGCTGAAATATGAAACTAATCTAGAAGTTAACCTGGGTTCACCTATAGATTGAGATACAAAATGGCTTGTTTCATTTAACCATGTTAATATTCAGATTCTCATGGATGACTCTGCTCTCGGTGAGAAATCAACTCTGAAACTTTTTGGTCTTTCTTTTCTCATCAAATAGTTATTGGAGTTCATATATTAGACCCATTGCTCTTGTAGCAATCCGCTATGCCTGGCTGAAATAAATGCCAGCCAGGAACATTTCACAGTGATCAGTGCTTTGAAACACCTACGCATATGAAAAACGTGTAGCAACATGATGATGTGATACTACGCACACATAAAAGAAAATGAACTATGTTACGCTCCCTCGCATATAAATACAGTAAACAGGCTGGAACATTCGAGAAAACCTGTATATAAAGATTAACACATTAAAATTTAAACAGTCCAGGAAGCAGTTCCACAAGTAACGATCACCGCTGCATCTAAAACAGCATCACCAAGAATGCCACAGAACAGTCAGTTTTCTCTTCCATTTCTCAAGTGCAACACGTGTTCGAAGGAACTCTATCTTCAGGAGACGTTTAAAACACTCGCCATCATTTTACGTGTGACGCTGAACAACTTTAATACCCATCGTGGAAATTTACCACATCTAGTGAGGACTCAAACCTCCTTTTAAATATTTGTATTTCAAATCACTGTTCTTATGATACGAACACACACACACACACACACGAACACACACGCACACACATGCACACATGCACATGCACACACGTATTTGCTTATATTAATTACGGACTGTTTCCCTCAGAAAATAGCCACATTAATTCCAAGCCCTCATGCGGCATTCTTATAATAAAAAATGAGTAATTTCAAGCCTCGTGCCATACTCACAAAATCTTCACCAGTAATCATTCATTATGAACGTTCATGCGCAAAGAAAACACTTATATTCGAACAATTTAAATTAATATCTCTAACCCATCAGAAAATGTTATTTCTTTTATATAAATTCATCGGATGTGGGTTGGTAACCCTTTCTATAGGTTGGCGACCCATTAAATTTACCTTTAATGCTATCGCTAATGTACACTAGCAATTGGTGACTTCCAACTATAGATAGTCGGTTCTCTCTATTGCTCTAAACACTATCTCACATCTGATGCTTTTTTTTCTTTACTACAAATCTACTATCACACTTTGGTATTGTTGTCATATTTGAGCAGGTGAATCTGTCCGTATCTGTAATTTGATTGCCCCACCCTTTCTTCTATGAAATCTCTTCCTTACAAACGTGATGTTGCTCGCCTCAGTCATTTTTATGAATACAGTTATGGCATGTTCTTCAGAATTTTCTGATCTATTCCCAGCTTTTTTTGTTCAAGTTTGACTCGTTGGTCTAGTTGTCACCATCAATTCGCTTTGATACCTTATTGTAATACAGCTTCGAGTTCGAGTAGTTTCTTTCCAAAAACTGCAGACTCATGGAACTCTCTTCCTGGTAACTGTTTTCTTCCTACCAATTGCTTTTTTTTTTTTTAGATTTCTAGATCATTAGATCTTGTTTTAGTGGCAATCATCCTTCGTTCTTTGTTAGCTTTTTACATCAAGTGGCTTCATGTCTTACATGGAGCAATTTCCAGAGCTTATTTGCAAGGACTACTCGTCTGTAGCACACATTGCTTCAAGATTACTTCAATCTAATTACAACTGCTTTATCTTCAAGGAAAATGTCAACAGACTCCTGTCTGGAAATGTCCCCAAACATTTCCAGACTTTGTTCTGACAATTATTTCAGTTCATTAACACTTATCCTTGAGTGGCTTCTGGCCTTAATAAGTGGGGACATTTTCTTTTTAATATTACTAAAAGCAGTACTATATTTGATCTTAAATAATTATTTAATTTTTTTTTATAAACCTCAGTTGGTTGTCAGTTTATCCTATTGAACAAACAATTAAAGTATTGAACAAACAATTAAAGGATTAGATTCAATTAAAGGATGAACCATTAATGAAACTCAATTTCAAATCAGTCTGCATTTAAATAAAATACAGAAATACACTTCTCCTACTCATTTAAGTATTATTATTATTATTATTATTATTATTATTATTATTATTATTAATAATAATAATAATAATAATAATACTAAACTTCTACTTATTTTCATCATCATCATCATCATCATCATCATCATCATCATCATCATCATAAAACATCACTCCTATTTATTTAAACTATATTCATCATCATACATCTCTTCTACTTATTTACCCATCATCATCATCATCATCATCATCATCATCATCATCATCATCATCATCATCGATTTAACGTCCGGCCATGCATTGAACAATTTTTAGAAATTGACTTCTAAACTCATATATTTCAGACTAAATATTTATCTTTTATTCAAGTTCATTCTTGTCATTTCCTCCCTCCTTTTCCCCTCTATACTGTCTATACTTATTCTCTCTATACTGTCAAGATTTAGTCTTGCTATGACGTAATCAGAACTAAGTCCATAGTGTGATGATGTATATAATTTTAACCTGGCCAATGAGAGTTGAAGACATGTGTTGCATGAAGAGAAATGATATGAGAATGATAGAATGGATGTGTAATGTGAGTCTTAATGATATCAGAGAAAGATACGTGCCAGACAGAAGACTCTGATGGTATGGCCATGTTAAAAAAATGGATGCAAGTTCTTGGGTTAATAGATGTAGAATAGAACCAAAAAAATTACCATTATAAATGCTGTCGCTGAATAATGGATTTATGTCATCCAATCAAATGATTCTATAACATCAATGTCTCTTTTACCTTGTTATATGGAAATAAAATTTAGCATCTAAAAATCAGTCAAGAGAAGAAATTTGTTTCCAATTGTCTTAGAATTATTCTGAAAGTCAAATGAAGCGATCGAACTACCAACCAAGAAGTTAGGGATCACACTAACCAACAGGTAGTATCGTCAATAATCTGCAAACGGCTTCTAGGTTTGCTTGAACACACCCTAAGATTGGCTACATAGGGAATTGCCAACCAAGTCATTTAACGGACCTCTGATGAAAAAAAGAAGCGGAAGACCAAAAATGAACTGGAAGCAGACAATCAAGAGATATTTGATTGCAATAGGAAGAAATTGGAGTTTCACTGTGAGTCTGGCTTTAGACCGAAAATGATGGTATGCTCTAACTGCCTTCTGCATCGCAGGAACCAGGAGTTCCTAAGTCTAAGTCTATTTAATCAAAACCGGTGTTGCTATCGTAATTTATAAGACATGTTGGCTTATTATTAATGTTATTTATTTATACCAACATCTTGCTCTCCTTTTACTACTACTACTACTACTACTACTACTACTACTACTACTACTACTACTACTATTTCACAATCATCAGATATATTCAATGTGCAAACAAGCAAGCGAAATTATCTAACTTTTATTGTTATAAAAATTATCAATTCTGATGAATATTTTATTTTCGGTTTAATTTTTATATAATAGTTTTATGCAAATTCACGTGGTTATTGGTTTATCGCGCTGAACAAGCCGTGCGGATTGGATTTAATTAAAGGATAAAACCTTAATGAGCCAATTTTAAATCTACTTGCACTTAGAGAAGAATGTGAACATAATCCACGTAATTATCATCACTGCTTAATAAAACCCAGTTTAATTCCATTTCAATGTCTGAATCAAGAGATTTTCAAAGTTTACAAATCCTAACAAAAGAAAACATTTTCTGATTTTTTTTAGATAACGATTAAAAATGTGTATTACTTAGATTTTTCCAACTATTGTTCTCACCTTGAGTTTTATTTTCACAAAGTTTTTTCCAAAGTGTCTCTCGTCGAACTCAGAAATCTTTCTGGCGCAACAAATAAAGTACTAGGTAAAATTCAGCTGTAAGTGATACTCTTTAGAAAGTTGTAGGTTTAATCCTCAGTGCAGGCGATTGCTCGGGTGTGCTCATATAGCATCATGATAGCATTAATGACTTCATTTTGAATGCCATATGCTTTTAATATGCTGGCCATTTTTCCTCTGTGTAAGGAGTCGAATGCTTTGGAGAAATCTACAAAGATCATGACTGCCTTGAATGAATGAATGTTTTTTTGCTTTGACTCCTTCAATCAGTCTCCTAACAGTAAGTATTTGACTACTAGTACAGTGATTCTTTCTAAATCCATTCTGGTTCTTTCTGAGAACTTCTTCGATCTTTGGTGGGATACGGTTGAGAAGCATGACATTGTAGATTTTTGCTGTAATTGGAGTGAATTGCTTGGTATGCTTAGGTCACCCTTCTTGGGGAAGGGAAGTATGCATCCTTCCTTCCATATATGAATAAGTTTTTGATTATATACAGTATTGCATGAATCAAGAAGGATGTTATTGAAGCCACCTGTATTCCATATTCTACAGCTTTATAATTCTTGGTCTTCTTTAGTACATTTAGAAGTTCCTCCATTGTAAAATCACCCTTCTCAATATCGAGTTCCTGTACAACAATCGGCTGGATTGGTTGGTCTGTTACTTTTGGTTTGTTTCCGAGTAGCTTTTCAAAATGTGCTTTCCATTTCGAACATGCATTTTCCGGAGTGTTTGCCTTTAACTTAGCTTTGGCAGATTGTTTGCACCCAGGTATCTCATTTACTACTTGCCAAGCCAGATAGGATTGTTTGTTATCTGCTGCATTCTGGATTCGATCTATTTGTTCTTGAACATACTTCTGTGGTCAGGTCCCCAGATGGGGACACTGAATTTTTCGACATCCGCACTGGGGTTCTACAAGGAGATACTCTTGCCCCTTTTCTTTTCATTGTCTGTCTTGACTTTGTACTTCGCACCTCTGTTGATATACACAACACGCTAGGCTTCACCCTAAATGAATCCAGAAACAGACGTCATCAATCAGCACACATAACTGATACAGATTACGCAGACGATATTGCTTTGTTCACGAACACTGCTGATGCGCAAACACTGTTACGTAAGCTAGAAAAGTCTGCAAATGACATTGGTCTCCACATAAATGCGGATAAGACAAAGTTTATGACTTTCAATGTGAAGGGAGAGATCAGGGCTTTGGTTGGATCAACACTGAAAGAAGTCGCTGAGTTTACGTATCTGGGCAGCAAAATAGTTTCTACAGAGAGAGATATCGGAATTCGCATCTCAAAAGCATGGACCACATTGGATGGACTACATTCAGTATGCACCTCGAGACTGGCTGACAAACTGAAAAGGCAGTTCTTCAGGGCAGTGGTAGAGTCTGTCCTTGTTTACGGTGCTACAACCTGGACACTCACCAAAAGATTGGAAAGAAAACTAGACGGCACATACACCCGTATGCTAAGAACAATATTAAATATATCTTGACAAAATCATCCCACAAAGCAGCAACTTTATGGCAATCTACCTGTCATATCTAATACCATTAGAGAAAGACGCCTACGGTTTGCCGGTCATTGTCTGAGGAGCAAGCATGAATTGGTGAGTGATGTATTGCTATGGGCTCCACGACACGTACGCACAAGCAGAGGATGACCTAGATCCACGTACATCCAAAAAATAGCACATGACGCCAATTGTTAACCTGAAGATCTGAGGCAACTGATGGAAGACAAGAAACTCTGGAGAGGAAGAGTCACATTAGTCTGGGCAAGGAGCCCGTCAATATGATGATGCAGGCGATACTTAAAATACAATTGCGAATTACTTAACACCTCTACCTCATGGCTGACAGAACGAGAGCATGCTACATCGTGAATGAAATAAAAGGTTCTGTCTGAAATTCCATGCAGATTCCCAAGTTCGACAGTATGATTCTTGAATTCGGCAAAAGATCCCTTCAGAAGGTCGGATGTTACATCGGCTAAAACGGTGAGAAAACAACATTCAAGATGAGAACAATAGTAAAAGTAAATAAACTAAATTAAAAAAGGCAGTTTATTAAAATTGTACAAGAGACGAATAGAGACTTCTCTCTCTTCTCTATAAGCGAGGTTGATAGTTAGTTTCTACTCGTCGTTATTTTTAGGTAAAGTTTTCGACTGATCTCCAATCCCTGGTGATTTATTTTATATAACACTTACGAAAAAAACTCCTAACCATTGCCAAACAACTTCACTTTATCCCTACGTGTACCTAAAGCCAAACGAAACTTCCACGAAGAAACTTTCTTTCCCAGAACTTTCCCAGAACATAATACCACGAAACTGCTTCTCGGCTGACTACAGCATAGTCGTTATCAATTTCAATGTAAACAAATATATTTATATTATCCATTCCTGATACATACATTCAACATTTCTAATCTTCTCATAATGTTAGATATTGACTGGACAACGCCGGGTAACCTGGTCGCTTATTATTATTAGAAAAATAAAACAATTAGATTTTGGAAAATGTGTATTTACAACAGCGAATGTTTAGTCGGGAACTGAACGTAACAATAAAATAAACAATGTCGATTTAGGAATTTTAAGGTAGATTGGAATTTGGTTAATTAAGCAAGATTTTAGCTTACGTGAACGACACAAGATTTGGTCTACTTTGCTGACGTAATAGTTAGTTAGTAAAGATCAAACTAATGAGTTGACGATAAATACATTAACGAACAGACGTGTGGACGACCCTATGGCAGTCTTTTTAGAAGAAGGTATGTAGTTCCTTTGGTCTGAGACAAGCCGACATATTGTTATCGTTTTAAAAAGCTCTCTATGAAAATTTATATGTATCACGTTTGTTAACTACGCGTATTTGTGAAGAAGCAGTCGCACACACAAAAACATTTTATACATACAGAATACAATGAATATTTATACACTCTGTATGCACACGTTCATTAGATATCAAAGATACTGTGATATACAACACTAGACGATTGACACAAATAAGAAATATAGACATGTATATATATATCCACCAGCTACATAACAATAATATTGTTCATTATCCAATAGAAAATTTCATTAACTCTTATGCCTGAATGGTTTATAGCCTTGGTATAACAAATGCTGCATGCAAAGAAGAAATGAGCGAAACAGTATTTAGTTTGATTAAAACTTTTTTAAATATATAGTAAACACTCATATAAGAAAATTTTGAAAAAAGGAATGAGTTGCAAAGAATGGTGGTCGTTTTGCAAAATTATTTTTTGTGAAAAAAGTTCTCAGTGGTCAGTTATAAATAAATACGGCCAAATCACGTTGGCAAATCGGTCAGATCACCAAAGTTAAGCAACGTTGAACTTGGGCGATCATTTGGGAATACCAGGCGCTGTATGTAACAAGATATCGACACCTTCCTGCAAGAACTGCAGAAACCTAACTTCTCATCTACCGCGACAGGGGATAAACATACGACTGAGGACGACTTGTGAATTTGATATTCCCTATGGAGAAAGCCTGTTCAATCTGCCAAGGGAGAGTGCCGTTGGTTTCTTATTATTAATGTTTGGATGATACTAAGAGTCTTTAAGTGATGGTTATCATCCAAGCGTCGGCAAAAATGTTCATCTTGACCTAGGTTCTGAGACAAAAATCGTGGCAAAAGCTCCAAGGCTCACAAAGGAAGAAAACTATAGATAATATCACCCATCTCACATACTGTAGCACTGATTGCTTAGCTTATAGTCAATTAAAAGCTTCCGTTTATTCCATGCCGTGAATTATATTAGTGGAGGTCATGTAGTAAAACAATCTCCACGAGAAATCTTGGTCTGTCATTTTTGGAACGTTTGGAAAGCCGAGTTCAAAGAGCTAAGAAGAGAACCCCGTACAACGTCACAGAACTAATTAATCAGTTATTAATTTATGAATTATAAAAGCAATAATTACTAATTTGAATTTTTTTTTTTGACTTCTCAACGGCCGACATCTTTCTAAATTGCTATGTTTGAAAACGTTTTAGAAACGACGTTCATATTTCATTTTTATTGTTTTTGGGTTGAAAGCAGATCCGTTTTAAAAATTAGTTTCAGTCGTTCGAAAGTGAACTGCGAAAATAAAACAAAATCGTTTTAATCGCAATCATGCAAATAGCTTTCCCCTCTCTTCCTTCTTGGCAATTTCTTAATGGATTAATCGTTCGACTCCCATTCAATGCCGACATCTTTCTTCCTCAACGCCCATTTCAGTCAAATTATGTGTCCGCTTAAAATCGAAACGAGACTAAATGATAATTATTGAATATGTTGTTTTTTTTCGGCTATTACAATTCTAATGATTCCTTTGTCCCGGGTTGAAATTCATACATTTTATTCAAATATTTGTCTGAATTTTTTAGATAACAAACAAATTTACCTTCATTGAGATGAGTATCATTCATTAATTTTTATTGCGGACTATTATCCTTATCTTTTCTTAGTTGTTTTCACAGCGTTTCGGCCAACTATTTCTCTGACCTTTGTCAGGCGGTAAACGCGACGGGATAGAAACTCTGAATCTCCTGACTGCATCCACTGCAATTACTGCCTTCCATAGTTGTTGTCGTCTCACCACGTTTTGGCCAACTAAGCCTCTGGCTGGCTTTGGGTAGGATTGAAACTGGTACCTTCAGACAATTCTTACTTGGAACCGTAGAGATTCAACGTCTCTATCCACTGCACCACGGGCCCCAAAGGGCGATCAAGGAATTAATTGTAGTGGATGCAGTCAGGAGATTCAGAGTTCCTATCCCATTGCGGTTACCACCTGACGAAGGCCAGAGGAATAGTTGGCCGAAACGTCATGAAAACAACCAAGAAAAGATTAGGATAATAGTCCGCAATAAATAAAAACTTGAAAAAAAATTAAATTTACCTTCGTTTTCAAATCTTGGAGATGATGATCAATTCTTCATATTATTTGGATTCTTCAAATCAGTGTTCTCATCTTGAATGTTATTTTTACAACGTTTAGATCGACGTAACCGCAAGGACCCGTAACGAAATGAATAAAGTATTTGGTAAAATTCAGTTGTAAACTTATAATTTGGATGCGTGTGCAGTCAGCACCAACCCTATTCAGGGTTTAACCGGCTTCCTCCAAAGGAGGAAGTTTCATGGGAGTATGAAATTCACAAGCGGTCCCCAGTCGCATGTATATCCCCGTTAGGGGAGATGACGATGTTAGGTTTTTACAACTTTTTCAAGGGAGGTGTAAACGTCCTCCTATATACAGCACCTGGTTGTATTCCCAAACTGGTCACCCATTTTAGTAATGACCAGGGTTAACGTTGCTTAACTGCGGTGATCTGATGGGAACCGGTGTGTCAACGTGATTATGCCGTATATACTTTGGATGTTGAGGGTTCATTCCTCAGCGCAATCGACACTGAAAGCTACAATTGCGAATTGATTATGACTATTATCCAGTCATAGCTGACAAACAGGAGCATGCTACTTCTACGAAATTCCATGCAGATTACCGAGTTTTACTGAAAGATTCTTAAGTTAAATAAGACACACCTAAAAATGTCGGAGGTTACATCGGCTGAAACGTTGTGAAAACACCACTTAAGATGATAACAGTAGTTCGAAGAATCTAAATACAAATTTATCTTCTTTCATTTTCTTCTGGCGTTTCATCCTATCCTATTCTTGATTGGTCATCGTTTGATTCATCATTTTCAGTTATTTAATATTCAAGAAAGAGATTCATTGAAACATACTGTCATGCAATGTTTATTATATATTGACAGGGTTACCCGGGTTATAATGTGGGGTAGCGTTATATACAGCATCATATTATATACATCATATTAAGGCGAGTTTACTTGAACAGCAACTTTAATGTTGTCGGTTAGATATCATACCAACTAAACTCATCATCATCATGCAGTCCTTCATAGCTGGAGATGACTAGTCAGCGTCTCGTTGCTTTATCTTATAGTGTTGTAGCATTCCACGCTCAGTGTGAAAAGTTTCTCCACAAGTAGTGCATCGATAGTTACTAAGGTTTGTTCCTTTAGCAATGTTTTTGTTCAGACCTGGTCTTTATTTTTGCCTCTATTTCTGCCTTTCCTTTGTGAAATTTGTAAAGGTTACTCCGCCAGCAACTTCGATCTGCTGCGAGCTCTTCCTAATTTTCCGTGTTTAGATTTAGTGCCTTTAGATGGCGATTTATCACATCCTTGTTGCAGAGTTTCAGTCCGCCGATCTTTCTCTACCAATTTTCCAATTCTCCATACAATTTGTGAGATTCGATTGTTTTCCATTCTGGCTACATGTTCAGTCCGTCGCAGTGCGTGGTGGCAAGTACGGCTTCTATGCTGCCCATGTTGGTTTTGTTGAGGACTTCAATATTTGGTATAAGATCATTCCATTTAATTTTCATCGTTTTACTTAGGTGACACTGTTATACTGCTTCTAACTTCTTAGAGCGTGTATGTTTCTGCTGAATATAGCAGAGCAGGTAATAAACTTTGCATTTTGGTTTTAGTCTAATGCCATTCCTTGACCATAATACTTTTTCTAGTTTTCCAAACGAAACACATGCACTCTGGATGTGGAAGCTTATCTCATTGGCTGCACGGCCGTTGATAGTCAGTGTGTTTCCCAGTCTGGTACCACTTTTAATTCCTCACCGTTTATCATAATCGGTGGATCTCGTGGAATGTATATTGTCAGGTGATGGTTGGTATATTACCCCAGTTTTCCCTGCATTTACCTGAAGACCTATTTTCTGTGCCATTCTACAAATCGAGTTTACCATGTTTTGGATTTGGTCCTCGCTGTGTGCCACTAAGGCTGTGTCATCTGCAAATAACAGTTTTGTTACCAGCTCGTTTTGAGTCTTTGTCTTTGCTCTCAGTCGTGCCAAGCTGAACAGTTTACTCCGTTCGTGTCTTGATGGAACTTTATTAGTACCGTCGGGTTAAGAAAAGGGTAAAAAGCATTAATGCAAGTACACATCCTTGCTTTGTACTGTGATTCACCTCTATCTGACCATTCTATTGATTACCTACTGATACTTTTCCCTTTGTTCCTTCATGGAACTGTTTAACAATTTTAATAAAGTAATCTGGGCATCTAAAAGTCTTAAGGACTCTCTGTCAACTGTGTCAAAAGCTTTTCAGAACTACATAAAAACTTGGTGCTGTTCAATAGCATTTTCTAGGATCTGTCTGGACTAAAGATCATGTCAATTGTTGACCTCTCCCTCTTAAAACCATATTGTGATTTAGTGAGCACCTTATCTGCCAGGCCCGAAGGTCTTTTTCGAACTATTTGTGCCATGATCTTGCCTGCTAAGGATAGGAGAGATATATCTGTATAGTTACATGGAAAAGAGCTGTCCCCTTCCCATGTAAATAAGAATAATATTAGATAAGTGAAAATGAGATTAGGATAAACCTAGAATCGAACCCTGTAGGCATAGTATAGAAATGGAATGGTAGGAATCAAGTCTATTGTTAATTCTTTTAGAAATCTAAATATTAAATATGTCAGTAAAAGAATAAACAATGCAAATTTTATTATATTGTTTAAAATAGGTTAAATTAGAATTGAGTATTCTTTTGTTTGTCGAAAGTGTATTTTGGACAAACATATGTAAAGCCACGTGACATTGGTCACGTTTGAAAAACACACTTCTGACGTCATAGACAAAGGATATTTCTCGATTCTCGGATTTTAGTGAGAACAGAAGTCAGTCAGAGAGAAGTAAGTCAGCAAGAGAGCCAGAGAGTTAGTCAGTTAATCCCTCGGAAGCGAAGGGAGAACATTTAGACTATGTAGATCCAAATTTGAATTTCTGACGTCATCGACCGGTCGATCAGATGAATAAAGAAGTCATCATTATGTTGTAACTGTTGTCTTGTGTCATCCTTCATCACGAACAAACTTTGTATAACCCCTTCCAAGTTATGTGCCCCATCTCCTCCATCAAAAGTAATGTCTATAAATGCCTCCTCTCCTCCGTGTTAAGAACTGTTAATATGAAGTCCCCAAGAAATATAAGAACTGTATGAATGTCTCCCTCATCATCGTTATATATGTCCACTTCATCTTTTAATATGTACGCCTATTTATGGGAGCAATGATACAACATCTATAGTTACAGCAGTTTCTGTGCTCACCCTTGTTCTTATATATAGGTATTATCATGACATCGTTGAAGTCCTGTGGCAGAGCGCTGCATCTCCAGCATTTTGTTATTAATTTATGCAGTTTTTTACACTAGCATCTCTCTTCCAAACTTATAGATTTCAGCAGGGATACCATCGACCCCTGGTGACTTATTTAGTTTTGTTTTCTTTATTTAAGAATTCTTTCATCATTTTCTAAACTATTTATATATGTGTTAATACTCTTTAATGAGAGGACTATCACACCAAACTCAGCGTCCTCCACAAGGAGCTTGTCTCTGCTTTATCCTTTATCATTATTTTCATGACAAGTGCTCGACTGAGCTCCAACCTATGGCCCCCCCTTGCGAAACTTTCACGGAAAGCACTCTAGCTGAAACCACTATCAATACTTTCCCCCGCTCTTTATCTGCGCCCAAACCTAAACATACATTCTATGAACAAAGCTTCTTTCTTAGAACTGCACGCCTGTTCCGTTTGCCTGCTTTCCAGTTGACTACAATATGGTCATCTTCAAGTTCAACATAAACAAGTTCTTGATGAGCCGTTCCTTTAAGTAACCCAATTTACCAAATTTCCACTAATGATTACTAGTATATTGTATCATTGACTGCCATACACTCATTAACCCTTAACCTCGAGTGGCCTCCGAGTTTTGATAAGTGGTGACTCTTTTGTAAAAGGAAAAGAAAAATTGAACTCACAACTTCTAAATGAAATTCACTCGAAGAATATCTTAATCAACAACGGTCGACATGACATAACTAATAACTAAGATGGCGACAACAGTCCAAGAACGTGTAAATGCTAGGAATAAGCTATTTGCTTCTTTGGAATTGTGAACGAACACCTACAGTGTAAACGTCCATAATTGGCAGGCGTGTTCCTGTTTTTGGTCGACGTGCATCGTGTGCGGAATATTCATGAATGCCGAAACTCGTCGTGTTTGCCAACAACACATGCAACAGCATCTTTAAACATGACTAGAATCGATGCTGGACGCGGATGAGCCAAAAACATGGATGTACTTTCTTTCTTTTTGGATTAACGCAAAAAAGTTGTCTTCTAATACGTAAAATGAAAATAAATCTCTTTCCTAATTTGTTCTTCCTCATCGATAATCCAAAATAAAAACAGAAACAGAACGATGGAATCTGTAAAATCCTACAAGTTTCGTTTTTGTAGCATAAAAAGGCATGTATTAAGCAGAGAGTTGTGTCTAATATGAAAATTGTGTGTTGATATAATTAGAATTAAGTTATGAGGCAGATTATGATATGAGCTGATAAATATAATCAGATTAATCAATAATATAAACATATATATATATATATATATATATATATATAAGAGGTGGGTGTAGTTTGCTTGAAGCATTGTATAGTATGTAGTTAAATAGAATTGTAGAAGGCGGTACAATGCAGAAGTAACGGAAAGACACAAGCTGAAGCAGGTGAGAAATTTATTAATACAACTTATAAATACCTGTGTACATATTCATATTTCATATACGCAGTATATTTATATTTGCACGGTGGTCACCTGGGAAAGTCGGTCTGGTGGTATGTCCGTGTAATATAATATTTCGAGAAAGATCTCTTCGTCAGATATTTACTTGACTTTGACAAACGTGCTGTTGTAAGCAGTAACTATACCGCAGCAAATCATCGCTCGGAACTTGTGGGTAGTATATATGACGAGTTGATGAGAAGGAAAATTTTAATGAAAACATAAAATCATAAAATTTTCATCCCATTAACGAAACGGCTGTAATGAAGACATCCAAGATGAAATATGCAAAAGTTATAGAAAAGAAAAATGTAAGTCTTTGAATTTCAACAAAATATTGTACTATATATATATATATACTGTCTATCTCCGTCGGCATCCACTTGTGTCTTAGTATTGGTTCTTATTGTTTATCACGTCTCCTTTTTTTTTGTTTTAACCCCAAACAAGGCACATTGCCACTTTGGTGTAGGGGGCTACTATCAGGGGCAGCAACTACTGGGGCACTATGTTGGGATTTGGGCAGCAAGATGTCGTTCACGTTGCACTTGATCTTCTGCATGTCAGTACAGTTGGGGAAGCAGGGACCTGGAATGGAACTCCAGAATCTAGCGGTTCTGGGGAAGAAACTACTGGAGTAGAAAGATCTTTTACATCTAGGGATCTCTACTGAGTGGGAGTTAACTGTCTGTCGGGTTTGTCGAGGGTGTCTATGTCGTGGGGGCACAAGTGTCTGCAGTTCGTCAGATCATTCACCATTAAAATACTTGTAGAACAGGCAGAGGGATGCAACGTTTTGTCGATGGGACAGAGGCTGAAGCTTAGATGCCAGTTTAGGGCCTATCAGATTGGCGACTCTTTTTTTAACCTTGTCTAGGAGTGAGAGACTAGTAGCAGATGCACCAGCCCAAATGTGACAGCAATACTCCATACATGGGCGAATAGTGGCCTTATAGAGGTACAGGATACTTTCAGGTGTTAGTAGTTTTCTAGCACGGTAGAGAGAACCTACCATTTTCGCAGCGGTCCTGGCAATGCTCTCAATGTAATTGTTCCAACTCATGTTTCCTGTGAACGTTAGGCCGAGGAGTTTAAAAGGTGTGCTTTCAGATAAAGAGTCTTTGGCCATTGTTATTGGTGGTAGAGAAGGTTTCTTGTAGCTATTGAAGGAAACAAGTTTAGTCTTGGCAGCATTGAATGTGACCATCCATTTTTGTCCTCGTTCCACTACAGATTGGAGGCCATCCTCTAGTGTTTCTGCCATTTCTTTAGATATGTGTTCATTTGTCTTCCTGTCATGCCTGTTATAGAGTGTAGTGTCATCAGCATATATACCCATCTCATGAGTGTGGTTTAATCAGCATATATACCGATCTCATGAGTGTGGTGTCGTCAGCATATATACCCATCGTATGAGTGCAGTGTCATCAGCATATTTACCCATCTCATGAGTGTGGTGTCATCAGCATATTTACCCATCTCATGAGTGTGATGTCATCAGCATATTTACCCATCTCATGAGTGTGGTGTCATCAGCATATCTACCCATCTTTTAGGTAGATGTTTATGTATGATGTGGCTGTTAAGTCCTAGTTTATGTTGGAAGAGTCGTGGACAGAGCATGCAAGGGAGGGGAGACGAGGTTGTTTTCGTCATTCTTTTCTCCTCCTAGCCTCTTCATTCTCTATCCTCTTCCTCTCAAAGCCCACGGTGCCATAGTGTGCTCCACCTCTCCACGTCTTCCTGTCCTTGGTCATTTCCTGCCACAAGGACAAGTTAGAGCCAGCGTGCACTCCAGTTGGTCTTTGTAGAGCATTTTTGGAGCTCCTTGTGGCCTCACACCCCGAGTCAGTTCTCCATATAGAATATGGAGTCTTGAATTATCCACCCTATGCGCATGTCCTACCCAACGGAAGTGATAGTGGATGATGGTGATTTCTATGCTGGTCACTGAGGCTGGTTTTAGGGCTTCAACACTGATGGTGTGGCTCCTACAAGGGATTTTCAAAATCTGCCTCAGTTTAATTGACTGGGAACGTTCCAATCTTTTTTATTTATGTATATCTTTTCTATAAAGCGATATATATATATATATATATATATATATATATATATATATATATATATATTGCTTGAAAAAGTTTTACATGCACATAGAGAAAATCGGCAAAATGTAGGAATAATATTCAAAATGAGAACAGTACAGGATGAAATGATAAATTTGACACCCTAAAAAACAAATTAATTTAGCTGCCTCAATCACCACCTCGATATGGATCTGGAACTGGAAGCATGCCTTTTCCAAAAGTGCTGGCGGATGGCGACGATCAGGCTGGCTTTGGTGTTGTGGGAGGTCATGTTGGTGATGTTCTTGACATATGACCAAACGAAGTAGTCCAACGGGTTCAAGTAGGGAAGGAGGGAGGCATATGAGAGGACGGTACAAAGTCATAGCACTCTCTCTCTCTCTCTCTGAAGCCAAGCCTGGGTCTCTTTGGACTTGTTGGCTAGTTCTGCTGCCACACCCCAATTTTGCCAGCGGCCACCTAATTGCACCATAGGATCACCACACCCTTCAGCACATGCAGTAACACTTTGGTGTTGACTTTCAAGCTGACTTCAAAGATGTGAGGTGGCATGATGTGGCCCTCACTTGCAACCACACCAAAGACCGTAATTGTGGCTAAAAACATTGTTTTCATTACCTTTCATTATTCATGACAATCCAGCAATGCATTTTGAGGGTGCTGGCAATGGTCCTGTTGTCATAACTTGGATCGGTAAAGAGCATGAGTTTTACAGGACGGCATCTCCAATCTCGCTCGTTGAACTTGTGTCACTTTCAGAGATGATAGGAGGTTCCTATCTCTCTTGTGATTTGTACACAATTGCCTAACTAGTAGATGGTCTGCAATGAAAAAGAAAACCAGTTTTCATCGAACGGAAATGGAATCATGTCTTTTCTAGGGCAATAATTTTATCGTTCCCTCCTGCATAATATTTGCGATACTCGCCAAATGGTAGAAATCTTAAATTTCTAAAAAAAAAAATAAAAAAAATATCTGAATCCAATGTGTCAACTTAAAGATTTTATATTTCTACAAATATAGATTGTAAACGGTTTAAAAGTCGAGATTAGAAAATGAATTTTTACTTTCGGACGTCTCATAACTCTTGTTTCTCATATTCGATCCTTTAGTCCTCATATTCTATGATGTTTCTGACAAAGAATAATTCTTGTTCTTTTTAGGTCAGAAACTATCTCTGTATAGCATTTTTTGGCGGATACTTTTTAGCCTTGCGGTAGAATTTTTAACGCCTTATTTCAAGTGGATTTTTTGTCTGTAGTAATTTTTGTAAAAAATAAAAACAAAACCAAAGATTCTCAAAGGAAACAAATCAATGAAAGAATTTTTTTTTTGTAGAGTGGCTCATTTTGCAAAATGTCTACAAAAATATTATGCAACTTTTCTTTTTACATTTTCTTATTAATTTTTGGTTTCAAGAAATTTTGCTAAATTCCCATTTTTCATTTGAATCAAAGAAACAATCTAATGTTTTATTTCAGAATTTCGAAATTGTTGAATTATTGTCATTGATCAGAGAATTCCCAACTGGCACTGAAAAATCTCACAGCGAATATTCGAAATATCACAAAATGTTGAATCACTGTTGCTCCATGTATTCTTCATAAAAAAAACCGGAAATTCAGTTTTTTAGTTTTTGCATTTCATTTGTACTTTAAGAAAGTCATAGAAGCATTTATTTCTTGGTCTATGTTCGAACAGAACTTTTCTTCTGTTTTTTATCTTTTATTGCTATAAATCTTGAACGGTACACAATCTATTAAAATTTATAAAGTGAGTGCAAAAGTTTTTGCCGGTTTGTAAAAGGGAGATTTTACATCATGGTAATTTATTTTATGTATATTTTTAAATCATGCTAATTTATTTTATGCATATTTTTATTACTTAGATAAAACACTATGATTAATTTATATATTTTTTATTCCATATTATTAAAACATCATTCATATTAATATCTGTTCTGCAATATTTGTTGCGTTATTAAAAATTAGTTAGGTACTAATCAGGGTTTTTTTTGAAATCCGAATAACTTCAGTATATCTCCACAATAGGCGTAAGCACAAAACAAAGTCTCTTACACTTTTGCAATGATACGAAGAGGAATTAAATGATTTGAAAATAATGTTTATTTTCTTGTGACAAAACTTGGTAGCATGGAAGAGTCGCTAGATATGTGTACAAAATAACAGAGAGATAATGTGTCGCTTATTCTGCCTGTAGTCGCGGCTCTCTTTTTCTCTTTCCGTCGTCTGCTGCCTCTATTTTATTAGTGCAAATGATGTCACAACATTCTACCCTGCAATATCTTGAAATGTCGGTCAGTACCACTGACCTAATCTCTGGAGAGTTTACGTCCCCCATTTTGACTTCTTTGATGTCATCCCCAGAGGACTATTCAGGATCTGACCCACTTTCCTTTCACGTCATCTTCAAAAGCCCGGAGAAAGACAACCATCCCCTCTACCACCTGCAACTCCACCTCCCCTCTGTAATCAGAAAACGACTTTTTTAGTCAACAGAAAAGGAGTTTTCTTCCATCATGATAATGCTTGCTCTCACACACAACTACTGACCAAAAGTCTCCCAGGAGAATTTGGTTGGAAAATATTCTTCTTCTTGCATATTCACTTGAATTAGCTCCCTTGGATTATCTCTATTCTGAGAATAACAAACCCATTTAAATGAACATAACTAAACACCGCGAAAAGATAGTGGACATGTTAAATTCACATTTCACATTTAAACCTAAAGAATTTTACAAGCATTTTAAGCTCGTTAAGGAATTGCCTTAGAAACAATGTTTGATAACATCATGCACTCACGCATGCACACACTCACGTCGACACATTTCTACACATCCACATGAAGGACATGTAAAGATGTAATGGATTTCAACATAGATTCTGACATGCTTTAAGCTAAGTTCAAATCCAATTTGATATAATTGTGTTCACGTATTACAACAAAATTGAGAAAAATATGAGCCTTGACTTCCCCAAAGCTATACTTAAAATAATCGCTTATCAATAATGAGTTGCTTTGTTAAGTTATCAAAACGTATTTATCATTAACTTGAACGGCCAACATATAAGATACCTTCAATAAATTTCAAACTATTTAAAATTTAAAATTATCGTGAACTCTCGAAAATTCAATATGTTATAGATATCGTATGAATTCATTGACCAACCTTTATGATTTCAGATTCAAATGAACAGCTACAGGAGGAATTGGAATACACCCTACTAAAGCCTGATTGTCAGAGCTGGTGAATTTCAAAAATGCAACTTCGACGTGAGGACAATTTAGAAGAACGATATGCAATAAA
Source organism: Euprymna scolopes (assembly GCF_053919585.1). Lineage (NCBI taxonomy): Eukaryota > Metazoa > Mollusca > Cephalopoda > Sepiida > Sepiolidae > Euprymna > Euprymna scolopes. Next base: position 2,007,328 of record NC_136497.1, on the reverse strand, counting down.
ATTCTGTTTTAAACGTGAAAAAGATAACATAGAAATGTATGGAATGCTTCAGACTGCTTTTGGACCATCTTGCATGAATCGAGCATCAGTTTTTGAGCTGCATAAGAGATTCAAGGAAGGAAGGAAGGGAATCTGCGAGATGTGGGAGGAGTAAGAAAGTCAGAACACCAGAGTTTATTGACCCAAAAGGACCATCGTGTGTCTATAGAGACAATAAATGAAGAGTTTGATATCACACAATCATTTGCAAGGAACTGAAGATGCAGAAGATTTGCACAAATGCACAACTCTATCCTTGTCACAGACTATTTGACCAAGATGGCCACCAAAACAGTTCCTCTCCCTCCTTATAGTCTAGACCTTGCTTCCTGTCACTTTTGGTTATTAGCTAAGCTCAAGAAAACCCCTAGAGACTGTCGTCATGAGACAATTGAGGAGATGAAAGAGTCTGTGACGAGAGTCATTGACACGCTCATGCAAGAGGACTTCCATGGCGGCTTTCCAAAGGTTGTTGAAACGGTGCAACAAGTGCATTGCAGCCGGAGGAGATTACTTCGAAGGGAACTAGAGTTTCATGGGTGTATTATCAATAAAAGTGGCCATGCGAAAAAAGTTTGAAAACTTATTTAAGGCACCTTGTATATATACAAAAAGGTTTATTACTGTAAGTGAACAATGCAATGAGTAACTGGCTTGTAATGTATATGGAGAAAAGGCCAGCTATACCCGTTGTAGGCTAGCATCGTCATCGCTAATATTCTCTTCAGAAGAGTTCATTTTATAAGAACGGCGTTGTCAGTATGTTCTCTACAACAAAATGAAGTATCGTTCCGTATTAAATCACCTGAAAAGTCGTGATATGCCATACATTAAAGAAAAAAATATATGCACGTTAAAATAGACCCATGGTCGCTTGCTTCAGTCTTGACAGACTACGAATACTCACTGTAAGAGTATCTGCATGTGGAATTTTTTGTAGTAAGAGTTACGCAATCTCCAACCACATCCTTCCTGAGTCAGTGTTTTTAAATACCAGTGTGTCAACATGATTATGCCGTAAAATATACACACAGACACACACATGCGCACACACACACACACACACACACACACACACACACACACACACACACACACACGCACATCAAAGTACCTATATCAGCTACTCAATATGAGGAATATGTCAAAATTTCCTGCCAGTTTCCTATAGTTTGATAGTTAAGTTCAAGAAACGACTCAGATTTCGAGTGTTGATTTTGAAAGCAGCTGGAATTTCTTGTCACCTAACAATCTTAGGGAACCTTTTGCAGCACATTCTTTCGGAGTGTCGCATGACTCTCTGGTACATAATTCCAAGGTTAGAAAACACACATAATCACATTTATTCGAGCATCGACATAGAACACATACACAGACACACGCACAAACTTTCTTTTGTGTTTTGTATTGATTTGGAAATCTCAAATTTATAATCAATAGTATAAAGGTCAAGGTCAAAGAATATACATTTTGGAAAGTACCTTGCGTCAGCTGCTGCCATCATTTCAAAATTTCTTGGCTGCTTTTCCTTTAAATCTTATCGTTTGCGTCTGCTTTCATTTAACTTCGATGGTTTGTTTTTTTGTCATCTTTCGCTTTTCGTCTGAATATTTATTTCCATCTCTCTGTTTGTCGGTCTGTCTGTCCGTCTGTCTGTCTGTCTGTCTGTCTGTCTCTCTCTCTCTCTCTCTCTCTCTCTCTCTCTCTCTCTATATATATATATATATATATATATATATATATATATATATATATATATATATATTCTAGGTAGAAAGATATACCAAAATTAAGACTAATTGAATTTCAACAAGGGTCGTTGGTCGTTGATATTGCTAAATCAAAGAGAGCAAATTATATTTTGTATTTTAATTTTTCTTGCCTGATGAATCAAATATGATTGAAACGGTCTGCACATCGTAGCAAGATATGACTGTATTTACATAAAGAATATATATATATATATATATATATATATATATATATATATATATATATATATATATATATATATATATATATATATTGAAAATAATAAGCGGAAGTTTCTCAAGAGCTCTTTCGGCTATCATCTCATCAGGAGAAAATCGATAGCGTACAAAATAATACTATGTCGAAATAAAGAGTTCTAATGGGGAATTTATTGAATGTGCCAAAAGTACGGGTCACTAAAATAAATTTATTAACATTTAAAAAAACGATTAAAATATTGGCACAACGAGAGGGGGGGGGACGGGAGAAAAGATTCAAAGTTCCCCAAAGAGAAACAATGCGTCGGATGTTTCCTTTTGCCGGCACAAAGAAGGTTGACGCACCGCAAGAGAGACAGACTCCAAAATCTTTAAATGGTTTCTGGAGTCCGCTCTATGTAGCACCTCGAACCATTCTATTTTATATCTATCGGCACAGCGCGGGTTGTCAACCAAATGCTGGCCAATAGCGATATTAATAAGTTGACGAAGAAGCTAGAGGTGTATATAAGTAATATTGAAGGTTCGTTGGAAAGGTAATGGCATGAATTGTGTAGTGCGCTATGTGACATTTGCCTTTAAGGTTGCGCATTAAGGGCATCCATTATCGAGATCATCCATTATCAAGAGCCTATTTTTGGCGCTTTTTTTTAATCTTTTAGAAATAAGCAACAAATCATTAAATTTTTGCAACCCAAAAGTTTTGCATTTGAATTACAAAATATCTGATATTTCTCCAAAAACTTCTGGCGTTGTTGAAGGGGAGAATAACAAAACGGTTCTGCATCGTTCTTGGTATTCTCTTAAATATTCCAATCTTCCAAACTAATGGAGAGACACATTTCTATTCCTGAGAATGATAATATGACATTTCTCTCTATCTTTCGTTTTCTCTATTTTGCTATTTATTCCTCTCTCTCTCTCTCTCTCTCTCTTTCTCTCTCTCTCTCTCTCTCTCTCTGTATATCTCGAGTTTCGCGTAATGAAAGAAAACTATAAGGTATTTGCTGCTTCTCTTCCAATTTTCGTATTTTTTTAAATCATGTTCAAACGCATTTTATTTCTTTTGGTGGATTGATTGTTGCTATTTCTTTTGATGAGTTAAGGGAAAAATAGATTCACTGATTGATATAATAATTGCTTTTGTGCTACAAAACCGAAACTGTCAAGAATTGTATAAGTCAAATGAATTAAAGGAATAAATTGTAAGATGGTCAACATCATGAAATTTGGAATACAGACATTTGTCATTTATTCATTATATATATATATATATATATATATAACTACTTCATTTACTCACATAAATTTAATATACGAAAGTATAGATTTATGCGTAAACTTTAAGTATTTACTTCAAAAGTGCTCAATACGTAGGTAGAGCTAGTTAGTAATTTATAAAATATATATGGTGATTAAGCTACACTGAATATTCTGCGTTTCATCCACTATAGGATTCGTCAGGCTTATGCGCGAATTCTGTGGTTGTTTCTTGTTTTTATATATGTTGAGGATTTTTAGTTAGCCAATCAGCTTTCTAGTATCCACCGCGCCCCGTCCTATCAGCCAATGGGCATGCATTTTATCGAACAAAGGATCTATTGTTAGTTTTAAAGCTATTTTTATATCGCTATCCTAGAGTAAGTTTTATTCTATTAAACTGTAGACGAGAAATAGCAAACAACTGTGTTCACAAAATAAAACTTACTCTAGGATAGCGATATAAAAAATAGCTTTAAAACTAACAATAACAATAGAAAACAAACAAATAAATAAATTAAATAAACATGAATATACATAAACGATCACACATATATGTATATATATATGTGCATGTATGTGTGTACACATAGGTATATTTATATATATATAAAAAAAGGAAAACGTCTACCTTAAACCACTAACCTAGTTCTAAAACAGATCTTTTGTTCGATAAAATGCATGCCCATTGGCTGATAGGAAGGGGCGGGGTGGATACTAGAAAGCTGATTGGCTAACTAAAAATCCTCAACATATATAAAAACAAGAAACAACCACAGAATTCGCGCATAAGCCTGACGAATCCTATAGTTGGATGAAACGCAGAATATTCAGTGTAGCTTAATCGCCATATATATTTTATAAATTACTATATATATATATATATATATATATATATATATATATATATATATATATATATATATATATATATATATATATATATATATATATATATATGTTAATTTTGAGACGATTAGTCAGAATTGGAAAAATTGGAACTTTGGAGGGAATCAGTATCGAAAAAAAGTGTGCCTATTATCCGATGCCAAAAACGATTCTTTTAATCGTCTTTTTTATTTGATTTTGTTTAAAATGAAATCTTCCATGCTGGTAGTAATAAGAACATAATAAATATTTAATTTTAAACAACCAGTAAAATTAAAATCTATACAGCATTCCACACAATTGTATTTTCACGCTTGACAAACTACTTGCACATTTAACATGTGCTATTTATGGTAGTCGGGAATATATAACAACTTTACAGTAAAATATTTAGAAGTTTTTAAAGAGTTGCAATCGGAACCGGGCATTTAGTACAGAATCGGTCGAAGTGTATCGAAATCGGGAAAAATATTGGAATCACTAACACACACACACACACACACACACACACACACACACACACACACACACACATATATATATTTATATATATATATCTTTTACACACACACGCACCTACACATTATATCTACAAGTTTATTTTGCTCATCTTTCTCTCATTTCTCCTCCTCTCTCTCTCCCTCTTTCAGCATCGTTCATGTCTACAACGTTTCACTCACCCATCCCTTTTCTTACCCCGTCTCTCTCTAACCTCTTTCACTACTTCTCTTTCTTTTCCTCTCTCTCTCTCATATGATTTGTTTGATTTTCTTTGTTATTTGCTAAAGAATCACCACTTATCAAGGCTCAAAGGCCACTCAAGATGATGATTAATCAAAGTCAGATACACGGTTTGATACAACACTATGCTGATTGGTAATTATTGTTGGGTACAAATGACCCCTATTTGAGAACTAAGTGGAATCAACCAGTCCTATGAATACCACCAGTTTCAGAGACTAGAGGGAGACATTCATACCATGTTTAACCGCATGCTACGAACGCGTTCCTCTCATACCACTTTAGTGACTCCTGTGTTCTTTATGATAAATATATATTATATTTTATACACTTTACACTACTTGTGGTTTCTTTCATTTGTGACCCCTAGCATGGGTCTGCAACAACTGGCTGACGAGGATGATGATGGTCGAAGTTTGGTATAATTTGATTATTTAAGGGGGCGGCTCAACAAGAATTTGTTTACATTGGACTTCGAAAGTGACTATGTTGTAGTCAACTGGGAAGCAACCCCACATTATTGTGTTTCTCAGATGGATAGTTCTAGGAAATAAACTTTGCTCATGGAAGTTTCATCTCTCTTACTCTTCCTATCTCCTTATCTTTTTTTTTTCATTTTTTGCTTTATTTCTTTTTCTTTATTCGCATCAACTTTTACCTTAATTTCTAAATCTGTCTTTCTTTTCTTTTTTTCTATTCACTCATCTTCTAGCCTGAGGCGCCCTTACTGGGGAATGCCGACGGGGCTCTTCAAGCTCTAACTTCTCAATCTCACTTTCTGGCCCTTGTGTCACAGCTCCTGCAGTTGGAGAGAACTATATATCCACATTCTCTCTTAAATTTACTTTTTTTTTACGTGTTTTTATTTGTTTATTTCTTCTTACTTTATTTGTCTTGTCATTTTAGTTGCAATATCCAAATATGTCCATTGTATTATTGAAGAAAATATTCGTATGTAATCCATTTACAAAATCGCACACTTGTGCGACGACGAAGCAAAGCAGCAAATTCAATGGTTTTAAAGCAGCTCAAATTTAAAGCCTCGATTTCGATTTCATTCCCACCTACTTTTTTATAATATGGCGAAAAAATGCTTTTTGAATAAAAAGAAACAGATATGTCAAGTAAAAAAACAACACTTTTTTGAATTGCTTTCTGAAATAAACAAGTAGATAAACCAATCATAAAAAAAACAAAATTCTTAAGAATGTGTTTTGTACTCATTTCCTTTTATATTGAAAACCGAAGTAGTTGGAACATTACACCGGAAACGGCGAGGGCCATCGTTGTTCTCGGTTTTCAATTGAAGTAAAACGCTTTAATCTTTTTATATGACGACAAAAAGGACGTTGCATAGAATTTTAATGTGATTTTAAACAGTTTTTTCTAAAGTGTCCACAAGTGCGATTGAAAAGAAATTTATTAAAAATAAATCCGAAAAAAGTTTCTAATATCAGCAGATTTATTAGAAGTGTCTATACATTTGTATAGTAGGCATTGTCCGTCAGTTAAGCCGTCGGTTTGTAACATTTAATTTGGTCTTAAGTTTCAAATTGCATTTTTGTTGGTTTGTCATGCTTAAGTTTGAAACAGCATATTCTTTGGCCTGGCATAATGGAGTTTGAAATTGCATTTTCGTTCTTTTTTATTTGAGACACTACATCTCAAGACCCGAAGGCCACTTGAGAATAAGGGTCAATGAATGTAAGGCGGTAGTAAAGCCAGACGGCGGGACAGTGTTCCATAAGGGAGCAGTTCTGGGAAAGAAGCTTTTTCATGGAATCTGTGGTTAGATTTAGGCACAGATAGAGAGTGGGGGGAATCGTTTATAGTGGTTGTAGTTAGTCGAGTGTATTTGTGAAAGTTGGGCAAGGGGGGACCATAGATTGGAGTTCAATTCTTGCCATGAAAATAACGCTAGAGATATAGACAGGCTCGCAAAGTCTCTTCTGTGGGAAAGAGGTTGCAGGGAAGAGAAAAGGGCATCGCCTACTCGGTTTCGAAGCCGGTTTTTGAACTGTATTAAGGCTGTATATGGCTCGCCGAGCATCTCCTGCCCAGATGTGGCAACAGTACATCATTTTAGGGAACCTGGCTCTTATACAGACAGAGGATGGCACCGACAATGAGATACCTACTGGAGCATAGAGTGATCCAATAATTTTTCCAGCGATCTTGGCGACATATTTGATGTATGTTTTCCATTTCAGATCAGGAGTAGATTAGCTACCCATCGGAGATTCTTCTGAAACTAAACATGGCTTTCAGTTCCAAAAGTGTCATCATATCCCCACGGATTTATATTAGAGAAGCTTCTGATTCAACTGAGCTAAACAGTATTTTTTGCATTCTTCGGGCTACTGCTCTCATCTTGGGTGTTATTTTCATAACGTTTCGGTCGATGTCACCTCCGATATTCTTTAGATGCACCTTGTCAAACTTTTAGTCGAAGTCGGAAATTTTTCTGTCAAACTCGGGAATCTGTATGGAATTTCAAACGGAACGAGTCATTTAATTTACAAAGGATAACATGCTCTCGTGCTGTCAACCATGTTATAATATTATTGCGAATTATTTAGGAATTCTACACAGTTATGGATGACGAAATAGAAGCATGGTGAGAATAATAGTCTGAAGAATGCAATACAAATAGTCAATCCTCATCCCCAAAATTCAGCAACGTAGGAGCTAAAAAGTTCTCACTACTTTTGCTTTTAGGTGAATCTATTCTTGCCACTTAGATCCAACATGTGACTAGAATGTAGTCTTTTCTGTTCCTGAAATACAAGAATAGCATGTGGAGTCTCCCCGTATTTCGCTTCTTTCCTCTTTCCATGCGCGTTTGGGACTAATCTGTGATATTTATTAGAGTTTCTCTTAGCCACATAAACAGGTGTATTTGACAAATAATACGTCTATTGACTAAAAAAAAGTTTTGAAATGTCAATTCGTTGTCGATGCAGCATTTAATTACAGACATTTTTACAAACAAAAGGTATATAACTGCATCTTAAAATACTCTGACGTTGTCGAAAATGAAATAAAATGTCTTCCCTTAAATAAATTATTTTCAATACGGAAGAAAACGTTAATATTAATTCATTGATTTCGTATGAATCAGATGATTCTATTTTGCTGGCAGTAGTTTTCCCGATATGTTTCTAGTAAGAATTCTTTATAGAAAGTCATCAGGTATTACGGGAGGGAACACGTAAAGGTAATCACCATTCTGAGCGAAAGTGTTTCTGTAGAACGAACTGGATTCGAACTTGGTACACCGAGTTGTCACTTCTCAATGAATATTGCATTTATAAGCAAACAAACTTTGTTTATTGTTGACGAGAAATTGAAAGCCTTTAAACCGTTTGAGATTTTACTTCTTTTATGATGATTGACTCAGTTGAAAATTTATAGATAGTATTTATCTATTCATATTTGATTGCTTGTTTGTTGAAGTCTTGGAAAGGATTTACGTTTCTGATTCCATATTTCGTTGTTGGTTTAAACAATATTTTTAAAAGGAAATTGTATTCTTTGTTTATAAATTGTTTTATTTTACGCGTACATTCATGCATAAATTGTTCTCTCTTAATTCGTATTTGCTTCTCATTCTCGGTTCATATCGTTCTGTCCATCTTATCTTTCCATTCATCTATTTCATTCTCTCAATAATCTATATAATTCTAAAACTTTAAAAATCTTGTTTGTAAAGCAATTTTCCTCAACCAAACATCCATGAAAGAGATAAAGAACATTCAAGACAGCAACATGAATATTGGTATTTAGTGGGACCCCACGCTAGTCAGGAACGATTATGTTAAGTAGTGTGGATTTTGGCGAGGTTACATAAGTGCATGTCACGACAACCTGGCGACAAATGGAAATAGACCCAGCTGCAGGTGGCGTGATTAAAGCGGGGGTCAAAGATTAGTTCCATAGATAAAACGTGGTAGAAATGCAAAGAAACATATGACGATTGAAAGGTATCACGTGTTTAAGGTAGAACAGAAAGTTTCTAGCCAGTTTACGTCGGGAATCTGGACAGGCAAGATGCATCCGACAATGTAGAGAGAATCTAAGCGAATTTCACCCCGATGTCCTGTCCGTCTGTGTCTCTTAATTCCCAATTTAAAGACCAAAGTTATAAAGATTATATATTATTTTTTATTAGATTTCTTTGAGATGAGTAATTACGGTCCCAGATGAGCATTGTTTGAAGATAGCGGTTTCAATCCAACCTAAATCAGGTCAGCGGATTAGTTGGCTAAAATGACGACAACAACTATGGATAGCAGTAATTACTGAGGATACATTTAAGAGACTTAGCATTCCTATCTCGCCGCGATTAACCACCCTAAGAAAGCCAGAGGATGAGTTGACCAAAACGCAGTGAAACAACAACTATGAAGATTAAGATAACAAATAAAATACGTATGATATACGTTTATAAGACTTTATCAGACGATGGTGTATATCACAGAAATATTAATTTCAAACAGATAAATTCATTTATTTTACATAATATTGTGTTGTAATTTGACTTATAAACGTGCATCACACGTATTTTATTTTAAATTTGTACATGAAAGTATTTTCTAAATAGTGACACAATCTCTTTAAGCCTAATGCATAGTTCATAAACTACTAAAAATAAATTAGTGAAGGGCATTAAATGTAAATAATAATATACGATGTACCAACGTTGAGTGTTGTTTAGTATATCAATCTGAAGTCGAATACTCGTGAAATGAAAGGAAAGTCCAAAATATTCAAGACAGCAACATGAAGTTTGGAACATTTGTATACAGTTTCAAACCTGAATTAATTTTTTTTAGACTTTTTGTAAGAAAGATCAACACGTTAAAGAAGCAAAAATGTCTGCCATATTTAAGGAAATCAATCCAAATAAAGAAAGGATGTTTTATTACACAAAGGTGTTTTGGCATTGAAATTAAACAATGGACACATTTTAAAGAAAATATTTATTAATTTTAAGAATACATCAATAAATCTGACGAGAGTGGTGCCATTTAAACGAGCGATATTTTGTTTTCCAAAATTTATTTTCTACATAGTCACCACCATTCTCAATGCATTTCTGCTTGCGAGGAATGATAGATGGTCGTCCAGAGCGCACGTTGCCATACAAGGAACGTTGCAAAATTAAAGCATCCTTTTTTCTTACTCAAAAAGTTAAAGAGTTAGGAAGACGGGAATGGTACCATTAAAATGAGCAACCTTTTGTACTTCATAATTTATTTTTTTAACCCAACGACCATCATTCTCAATGCAATTCTGCCAGGAATTCAGTGACTCATCTTTCTTCTGACGCACGTTTCTGAGAGGAAATCTTTCTTAGAGACTTATACTGTCAATACCTGCAGCAGAAAGATAATACTTCTTTTAGAAAGATAAGTCTTGAATGCATACGTTCAGTAATCATAACGGTGCAATTTGTAATTCCCTTTGATCCATTAGAATGAAATTGGAATTAAAAAAAGGATGCATTACTTTTCAAGCACGCCTCGTATATGTACTTATATATATATATATATATATATATATATATATATATATATATATATATATATATATATATGCATTCATGAATGTATGTAATATATGTATGTTATACGTGCACACATATATATATATATATAGTAAATATAAAAATATATATGGCAATTAAGCTACACAGAATATTCCGCGTTTCATGCACGTTTGGATTCGTCAGACTAATGCGAAGAGTTGTGGTTATCTCGTGTTTTTTATACGCACATTCTATTGAGTTTTTTAGTTAGCCAATCAGCTTCCTAGTTTCCATCGTACCCCTCCTAACATATATATATATATATGTGTGTGTGTGTGTGTGTGTGTGTGTGTGTGTGTGTGTGTGTGTGTGTGTGTGTATCCACCGTCGTAGAAATTTCCAGGTTGGTATCTGGGGGGCGCATTAATTCACTGGGAGAAGGAAACTTTGATGTAAAAATCTGCCATCTACTGTTTACTCTGCCTGTGGCAGTCATCTGGACCGACAAATATTAGCAGTAATACCAACAAGTGTGGGTGGTTCTACACAAAGCCTTCACCACTATAAAATAATCATCTGTGTGGATTTCAGAGCAACTTAGTTGCTGTGGCGGAACCTCATAGGTCTAAATCGACCGTCATATACATGCATGTATATATGTTTATGCATTTATATATATATATATATATATATATATATATATATATATATATATATATATATATATATATATATATGAGTAGGTAGTAATTTGCTTGAAGCATTTTTGGTAAAGAAATATATAGAATTCTTTTAAAACCCAAAAACAATGCGGAGAAAGACCGGAATCATGAAAGTAAAGAATTGAAAGACAAACAAATGTAGACGGGTACGATTGAGTACAGGAGTGCCTAGCTGTTTATTCGTCTATCATTCTTCACCTCAATGTATAATTATTTATAACCAAGTTGCTGGTATGTCCGGTGTATGTAAAGTCCGTGGGTGGTATGGAACTTTGATTCATTTCGAGAGAAAGGGATCTCTCTTTTTCAAAATAGAAGACAAAAGTATATTCAAGATGGCGGAAGAGAATGTGACAGGATTTTTTTTTTTTTTTTTTTTTTTTTTTTTTTTTTACACAGTGATCACCACTTATCAAGGCCCGGAAGCCACTCAGGGATAAGGGTTATTGCGAGTACATTACGTTAGTGTGGAGATTTGATGAAGTGTTTACTTAAGGGGGCGGTTCATTAGGAATTTGTTAACATTGGACTTGAAGACATCCAAGTTGCAGTCCGGTGGGAAGCAGGCAGACGGAACAGAGTTCCAGATTGCAGAAAAAGGTAAAATTACTATATATATATACATATATATATATATATATATATATATATATATATATAGTAATTTATAAAATATATATGGCGATTAAGCTTCACTGAATATTCCGCATTTCATCCACTCTAGTACTCTTCAGGTTTATGCGCCTAGAGTGGATAAAACGCGGAATATTCAGTCTAGCATAATCGCCATATATATTTTATAAATTACTAACTAGCTCTACCTACGTATTGAGCACTTTTGAAGTAAATACTTAAAGTTTACACATAAATCTATACTTTCGTATATTAATTTCATGTGAGTAAATTAAGTAGTTATATATATATATATATATATATATATATATATATATATATATATATATATATAACTAAAGCTTACAACAGAAATGATAAAAAAAAATAGATAAGTAAAATAAAATTACCTCCAACTGACCCTGGCCTTTTTCTGCAGTTCTGTCACATTCTCTTCCGCCATCTTGAATATACTTTTGTCTTCTATTTTGAAAAAGAGAGGTCACTTTCTCTCGAAATGAATCAATGTTTCATACCACCCACGGACTTTACATACACCGGACATACCAGAAACTTGGTTATAAATAATTATACATTGAGGTGAGGAAAGATAGATGAATAAAGGCTAGACATTCCTCTACTCAAGCATACCCGTCTACATTTGTTTGTTTTTCAATTCTTTACTTTCATGATTCCGGTCTTTCTCCGCATTGTTTTTGACTTTTAAAAAAATTATATATATATATATATATATATATATGCATATATATGCATATATATATATGCATATATAAGTATGTACAGGTCATGTCATATGCTACTGGTACCATGTAACCCAGTACAACCTGCCTCATGGTCGGGTCACCGGCGACTAAACTGGTTCCCCCACCAGACTTGTTTGGTGAGGAGGGTGGCTAGTCTCCTTGAAGGATTAAAAACAAGACCTTCCAAAGAGCAAATGAAACCTTTTTTAGGGTCAACGGCCAACTAGCACCATATGTGTTTGTGTGTATGCATGCGTGTGTTGGGGTGGAAAAGGCGCCCGTAAGCCGTGGTGACTTTATTGGAGAGCAAATCTCTGATTTAAAAAACATAAAGCGGGAGACCAGTACCCACATTAAGCTGGTCTGCAGTTTAACTTGTTGCTGGCTATCTTGCTCTTGCTTGTTGTTGGATCTCAACATTTTGAACCGAGAGAGAGACTTAGCTGCCGTACAAAGCTAAGACTCTGTAAAATCATCTATGAACAGATACTCCCTCAGGCATTTGTCTATTAAAATGGTCCTGTGGCGATGGAAGTCAATTTTGGGCTCATGGACTTTAAGTGTCTGAGGGAGTGGCACTCGTCTGACAAGACGTTGCAATCATCATATATATATATATATATATATATATATATATATATATATATATATATTATGTTGCAAAGTGGTAATATTTAGAAAATGCTGGACAAATTACTATCGTCAGTGTGAAACAGACAAATATTTCATTTTACTGAGCAAATGGACATTGATGTACTGACCCTCGCATTGACCACGATAAATAATTACATGAAAAGGCAGTTTCTTATTGTCAGTAAAATAAGTAAATGTTTTATTTCTGGATTTCAGAGGTCAACTTTTCATTATAAATAGAATCGTTTGTTCATGAAATGTAAGAATGTTGAAGGTGGAACGACCAGAAGTGTTTTCCTATCACGTCTTATCATTAGTCTTTGTGTTTTTTAGATGTGAAGAGATCTTCAACTCTTTGATGACAAATGCAATTCATGTTGGATACTTGAATCTAAAGAGGGAAGAGTTTTCTGTTGCTAGGCGATTGATTAGCAGATGAGTATCGGATGCTGGAAAGGTTTTTCGTTTCTGTGTATGTAGGTTCGAGTCCAGCGTGAAATATAGATCCGGCGTTTGTGTTCGTTTCCAGTTGAGGGAATCTGCACGCTTAAATCGAGTTTCTTCTCCTTCAATATTTCTACGGTTCGATAATTAATTGTAGTAGTATTTGAGAATACATCGAGAAACTTAATTGCGGTTATTGAAACAATTCTATAATTCTTTCCTTTTATTATTTTTTACAGGAATACAAAGAAAGGAAAATAATAGATTGAGAACAGAAAAAATAAAGACAGAAGTAAAAGAAAGTAAAATGATGAAAAAGAAAAAAAGAATACAAAGAGGCAAAAAATATAAAGTAAAAAAAGAAGAAGAAAAGGCAAACCACAAGGAAATAATGAAATAAAGAACAAAAGAAAAAAGAAAAACGAAAATACAAAGAAAAAAACAAAAATGAAAGAAAACAAAAATAAGAATAAGTGTAAAAAAGTACAGAAAGAAATAAAGTAATAAAATAATAATTGAAGAAGACAAAGAAGTAAAATAGAAATCAGAAAATAGATCAAAGTTGAGCGAAAAATAAACAGGAAAGAAAATAATTGTAAATGAGAAGCAGGGTTTAAACATAAACGCAGAAAAAATGAAGGAAATTCAAAGAGCGACAAGCGAACCGGAAAAATGAAAAACGAAACATGCAAGGCCATTAATATGTTTACAATTGGAAATAGGAGAAATTTTTCATAAATTCTTTGAAATGAATCCAACAGCGAATTTTAAAGTTCAATTCCAAAATATTAATATTACTCTGTATAATATATAAACGTGTTGGAGAAGATTTTATTGATATATATGCAATGGAATGACAAATATCTTCCTAAAATGTGGTAATTCGAGCATGAAACTGATGCCAGTTTGTATATTCGCCTGCAGCTGACGGAAACGGCAGCGAAATTTCATATTTAGAATCAGCTTTCCATTTCGGCTGATTTAGAATCAAATCAGAATGTATTTTGTTGTATCAATACACTGGATCAGTTCTTTCATTTCAGACAGTAACAAAATATCTTTGGCCGACGTCTTGTAGTACAACACAACTTCTTTGGTTGTACATTGTGGGTTGTTGCTCGTTGGATAGTGATATCTCTGTTTTTGTTGCTTCTTAGTGTAGTCGTCGCATTCTTCTTAATACAATGGCAAGACAAAATCATTTTGGTTTAACAATTCTTTTTAAAAAAATTTCTTTATACGAAGAGATTAGAAAAATATGATTAACTATTTAACAAACGAAAGCACAATGAAATAATTTGATTAAAAGTTTGGAAATAATTCATGAAATTTTAATTATGCTGAAAGTTTTGGCTATTTTTTTCTTTGTGAATTTAGCATCAAAATGTCAAAAACTAAATGTGATAACCAATTTGAATGTTTTTGCTAATAAAATATTTTTCGAACAATTTCCGAATCATAATCACTAAAAACAAAATTGTTGAAAATTTTTCGATAGAATTTGAAAAATGCTAAGAAAGACATTAAAAAAAAACTTTTGCAAACAATTGGATGAAATATTTAACAGAATTGAATTTGTATCCCGTTTTCCACATACGTTTGTATTATTAATGTAATTGCTTTTTCTTGTGAAATGCTTTTCTTTCTAAGAATGTAAAAAAATGGCAAAACAAATAATAAATCATATTTTATTATAAGATTTAAAAACATGCTTAACATTTAATGCTGAATAAAAAGGTTCATCTTGATTTTAAAGCAGTTTCTAGTTATTTGTGATTTCACTCTGCACAAAACTCATGAGATGAATATAAAGATTATCTCAAGTAGAAAAGTGCAGAGGTTGAATGAAGAACATGTGCGACACTGGTTTAAATACCAAGTGAAGGAGCATTTGTTTACCAGATGCACACAACCCCAACTCTAACACAAGCAAAAAATGTGGAAGAAGAGTAGAAAAAAAGCATAATGATCACCGTTGAATGTAACAGAGCAGATTATGGATGAACGGATGATCCTTCAAGACATAGAGTGACATGGTGATCGAATGAGGAAATTAATCGGACAAGCAGCAAAATCTCATATATATTGCCATCACGGGCAACGCGCAAAGTTCTTAAGAACTTTAATCTTTGTCCATTGACAGTGATGGCAATTTTTCACTCCTAAAAATTTGAAAAGGTCTGGAACCTTTTAATTTTTGTACCTCCTTGCCTGATGAGATATATAATATGATTGAAACGGTCTGCACATCGTAGCAATATATGACTGTATTTACATATATACATTTACAGGTACACACACACACACACACACACACACACACACACATACATATATATATATATATATATATATATATATATATATATATATATATATATATATATATATATATATTCACTTGTCATACTGGTTTTTATAAGATGGAATCGCCTGATTGTCAAAGACAAGATGCAAGCAAGCAAGCAAGAAGGCAAGCAAGACCCACGGAGTTTTATAATTATATAGATGTAACACTGCACTAACGCACACATTTTATGCATATTAGGTGTTTACAATAAAGCATGTTGATCATTATTTGTTTTAATGATTTATACCTCAGAAAACCAAGAATTTACGATGCTTTAT
Organism: Euprymna scolopes; assembly: GCF_053919585.1. Classification (NCBI taxonomy): domain Eukaryota; kingdom Metazoa; phylum Mollusca; class Cephalopoda; order Sepiida; family Sepiolidae; genus Euprymna; species Euprymna scolopes. Next base: position 1,991,097 of record NC_136497.1, on the reverse strand, counting down.
GAACGTAAAATAATCCAGAAAATATTCTACGGATTAATTTTTGTTGAGTAGACTAAGATACTAGGATAGGCAGATATAGATTGGACGATTTAACCTCGGAAACCATGTGGCAGACACCTAAGATGCATATATAAACGGCCATGAGTGATAGTTTCACTTTCCTAATCTTTACCTGTTAGGCTATTTAACAAATATTAACAACCAGAAGGTTAGATGCACAGCAATGGAGAAGGCGGAACTGCTTACCTGGCGATTCACCTCCAACTCCACTTTAGAGCCAACAACTACTCCCTCCCAAATTTCCCTATGCGGACTGAAGCCACATTAGATTACGTACAAATTCACCCCTTCTCATGTCCACAATATCATAAAAATCTTAGACACCTCAAAGGCGTGTGGGCCTGATCTTATCCCTGCATTATTAATTAAGAAATGCTCAGCCGAGCTAGCCCCCATACTTTCCAAGCTCTACAATAAATGCCTTGCTGAATCTTGCTTCCCTAATAGCTGGAAGATGGTCTCTGTGGTACCAGTGTACAAGGATTCTAGTGAAAGAACAGACCCTCTCAATTATTGCCCCAATAGTCTCCTCCTACTCTTCGCTAAAATCTTTGAGACCTTAATTAATCAAGCATTAGTTCACTACCTTGCAAAAAGCAAATCTTCTCTCTGACAAACAGTATGAATTCAGGCAATGTCTTTCTACTGGAAATATTTTAACAGTCATTTCTGAACGCATTTACCATGTACTGGATAAGGTGGGCGAAGCCAGGGCTGTAAACCTGGATATATCCAAGGCCTTTTACAAAGTCTGGCATTAAGGGCTGTTAATGAAAATTAAATTGTACGGTATAACATATACTAAATATAATTAGATCTTTCTTAGACAATAGAAGCATACAGGTTGTCACTGATGGATGTACATCCAAGCAGCATAACATTAATGCGGGAGTGCATCAGGGGTCGACCCTTGGACTATTATTATTCCTGATATTCATAAACGACCTCCCTGATAATATTGTGTCCGAGATGGGTATATTTGCTGATGATACAATGCTCTATAATATGCATGAGGGAAGAACAGATGAACACAAATCTAAGACAATGTCAGAATCGTTAGAAAATGACCCCCAGACTATAGTGGAATGGACTCGCAAATGGATGGTAATATTTAATGCTAGTAAAACTAAGCTGCTCTCTTTTAACAATTACAAGACGCCTCTCCAACCCCCCATATCCATGACAAATAGCACTCTACCTGAGAATTCTATTTTCAGACTCCTTGGCCTAATATTTGCAGGCAATATGAACGGCAACAAATACATAGAGGACATTGCAAAGGCTTTATCAACTAAGCTCCGGCCCTTGTCTTATTGCTGCAATGTTGCATCACTGTTTTACAAATATTTTAATGCAATGTGTTCTGATGAATGCAGTGATAATCGTTGAAATCGCCCTACACCCTAGAGTCAAAAACTGAAGAGCCAGTGCTCAAAACAACGAGATATTATAAAAAGGCTGACTGGGAAGCCATCAGGGATCTCATTAGTGATGCTCCATGGCAAAATATCTTTTCACTTCCTGCTGAACATTGCGCAAATGAGACCACTGAATGGTTCAAAGCGGCAATTGAAGCACATGTTCCCACACGCAAATTCTATAGCAAACTCCACTCTCCCCAATGGTTCATTTCTACTTGTGCAGCTGCCCTAGCGCAAAGGCAGCATGCATACCACAAATTTAACCAACATAAGTCCAGTTCAAACAGACAGAAGTATATAGAAGCCAGAAATAACCGTAAGAAAGAAATAGAGACAGCTAAGAGAGAATTTACTGAAACCACCAAAAATGCATTGAAGCACAGAAATTAGGAACCCGAGACTTCTGGAAAATCTACAACAGTGTAGTAAATAATGGGCAATCAACAATTCCCCCACTATCCAACAATCATGAGGTTGTTTGCTCTGCAACTGAGAAGGCTAACATGCTTGCCAGACAGTTTTCCTCCAACTCCACACTGGACTCTGCTAACCACCCCCTCCCTGCCTTTCCTTTGCAGACAGACGCCACACTAGACGATCTGAAAAACCCCTGCTCAGGTGCATGCTATCATAAGAAAGCTTGACACTGTGGGGAGGGTAGAGCGGTAGCTCTAGATATATCTAAGGCATTTGACAGGCTATGGCATGGGGGTCTTCTCAAGAAAATCAAATCATACGGCATCACTGGAAGAATACTTAACATAATTCTTAGATAAGAGAAAAATCCAGGTTGTCCTTGACGGTCGTATATCTAAACAATATGATATAAATGCGGGAGTGCCTCAGGGGTCTATACTTGGACCTGTTATTCCTAATATTCATAAAATACCTCCCTAACAAAATTGTCTGTGAGATGGGTATGTATGCTGACGACACCACGCTCTATAACAGACATGACAGGAAGACAAATGAACACATATTTAAAGAAATGGCAGAAACACTAGAGGATGACCTCCGATCCGTAGTGGAATGGAGAGAAAAATGGATGGTCACCTTCAATGCTGCCAAGACTAAACTTGTTTCCTTCAATAATTACAAGAAACCTTCCCTACCACTAATAGTAATGGCCAATGACTCTTTATCTGAAAGTACATCTTTTAAACTCCTCGGCCTAACGTTCACAGGAAACATGAGTTGGAACTATTACATTGAGAACATTGCCAGGACTGCTACGAAAAAGGTGGGTTCTCTCTACCATGCTAGAAAGCTATTAATGCCTAAAAGTATCCTATACCTATAACTGTAGTTTCTGAACGTATATACCATTCATTGGATAAAACAGAGGAGGGTAGAGCGGTGGCCCTCGATATATCTAAGGCTTTTGACAGGGTATGGCACGATGGTCTTCTAAGGAAAATTAGATCATATGGAATCACTGGAAGAATTCATAATGTAATTAAATCCCTCGACGGACATACATCCAAACAATATGACATAAATGCGGGAGTACCTCAGGGGTCTATCCTTGGACCTCTATTATTCCTGATATTCATAAACGACCTCCCTGATAATATTGTTTCGGAGATGGGTATATTTGCCGATGACACCACTCTCTATAACAGACACGACAGGAAACAAATGAACACATATCTAAAGAAATGGCAGAAAAACTAGATTCTGCTTTCCCAACTGCAATGATATGCAGAAGTTCAAGTGTAATGTTAACAAACATCTTTCTACTCTTCTCCCCTCATAATGACCCCGCTAATTAATTCCCTAATAGTAGCCCCCTGCTTCAAAGTGGCACTGTGCCTTGTTTGGGGTGAAAATTGAATAAAAAAAGAACCCTCTATAAAGCCACCATTCTCCCATATATGGAGTATTGTTGTCATATTTGGGCTGGTGCATTTGCCACTAGTCTCTCGCTCCTAGACAAGGTTCAAAAGAGAGTCGCCAATTTGAACTGTCAGCTAAACTTCAACCTCTGTCACATCGACAAAATGTTGCACCTCGTTGTCTGTTCTACAAGTACTTTAACAGTGAATGCTCTGATGAACTGCAAGCACTTGTGCCCCCTCGGTGTAAATACCCCTGACAAACCCGACAAGCAGCTAAATCCCACCCCTTCATAATAGAGATTCCTAGATGCAAGAGAGTCTTCTACTCCAGTAGTTTCTTCCCCAGAACAGCTATACTTTGAAATTCCCTTCCGGGTCCCTGCTTCCCCAACTGTACTGACATGCAGAAGTTCAAGTGTAACATGAACCGACATCTTGCTGCCCAAGTTCCTACACAGTATTCCTGATGCTTATGTCCCTGATAGTAGCCCCCTACAATAAAGTGGCAATGTGCCTTGTTTGGGGGGAAAATGCAATAAAAAAAATTCACGGTGCCAACGTTTTACAATTTTGATGTAGCATTATTACTGTGCATTTATTTCATTTTATAGAAATCTCAACACAAAGAAACCCAGATTTCTGTACAACACTAGACACATTTTACACCTGACTCAGTTCAAACACCTGTAAATCAGAAACCACAATTAGTTCCGAACCGTAATTTGCTACGTATATATATATATATATATATATATAAGTGATCGTGTCTGTGTATCTGTTTGTCTGTGTGTGTACATTTCCCTACGCAATAACTCTGTACATTTAAAGTCTACAGGCTCAAAATTTGATATACAGGGTACGGAGACTTGAGAAAATCTATGTGATCGGTTTTCGGCCAGAAATTTGGCTGTTAAGAGGTAAAAGTTCAACGGTTTGACCTTTGAGAACTCTACCAAACTCCTCCGCCAATTTGGGGTCTAAACACTTGAAATTTTAGATATAGGTCCCTTGGACATGGATCTAACTTAATAACTTGATTTGAGCCTAAAATAATAAATTGTAAGGGTCATAATAGGGGTAAAAAAAAATTTTAATTACCGCTTTTTTCTCTTTGCTTAATATACATCTCCAAACACCCGGGCAACGCCGGGCTGAAATGCTAGTCTATCTATACTCCTATAACTTCGTTTTCCGTGTGTGTGTATTGATATTCATATTAAAAAACCTCTTTGCTAATTATTTAAAAAGAAAATACAATTTTCTTATATATGGGTTGTGGGATTGCATTCTAATATAATAATATAATAGCTTGATTTGAGCCCAAAACAATAAATATTAAGGGGTCATAATAGAGGTCAAAGTTAAAAAAAATTGACCTCTGCGGTCTCTACCAAATTATTCAGACAATTTCTGGCTAAACATTTGAAATTTTACATAAAGGGAATACAGAGATAGGGCAAGCTTTTTAATCGGTTTGGGTCGAAATTTTTTAGTTTCCAATATATGCATTTATGTATGTATGTTTGCATGTCTGCCTAAAACTTTCGACAGAAGCAACGGATTTTTACAAGATCAGTATCGTTTTGTAATTCGACCTTTCAGGCGACAAATATAGAAAAATTAGCTAAAAACATTTATATCTTCAGCTTCAACTGGGCACTTTTCTACAGGGGGGGGCGCTTTTTTCGCCGATTTTTTATATTCATCGTCTCCTTTCGATTGTCTAGCCTTAATTAAAACCTACGTTACTTCCGGTTTGGCGGTGGTTGTAACGGCAAAGACGTCAGGTTATATCCTGTTCTTTTCTTCCTTCGCGGTACGGGTTCGAGCCTGCCTTCCCACTACCACTTTTTTTTTATTTTGCTCAACACACACATCCAAACACCCGGGCAACGCCGGGCTGAAATCCTAGTATATATATATATATATAAACATACATATATGTATATAAATTATCGCTACCTCTGGTGTGCTCTTCAGTGGAGAGGAAACATGGACAGAGAATGCAACCGTTCTTTTAATAAAACGAAGGTCATTATAATACATCATTTACTGGCTCACATGCTAATCACAACTTACCGTTGAAGGGAAAACTCATCCAAAGATAGATTTAAATTCCCATTGATGATGTTGTAGCCAGAATCAGGTCTCTCCACATTTTCTGCTGCTCAAGTAGAGAATAAACATCCGAAGATGAGCGGCCATGATGCATCCAATGCAACCCTGAACTGTTTGAACGTCTGCTGATCATGACTTCTGGTAACCATTTCTATGATGCAGCGCCTGGAATCGAAAAAGATGCCTTCCAACGATTAAGCCGAAATAATGTCGGGTGCAACTTCTCAAGTTTTCACAAAGCCCTCTCTGTAAATCTGATGTGAAGAACAGGCCACAAAGCGCATTATCATTATTGCAAATGATGTTAAAGGTAAGAATCATGTCTCTATGCAGTTAACTACATTCAAGTGAATTCATGTTGAAAGCACTGTTCATAGGAAGATGCGTGGAGTTCAAAGAATATCCAAACTTGCTTTAATAAGTAAACAGAAATATTTTCGTAGATCCATTACATTTATCATAGTTTGGATAATGTCATATGTAACACATGGTGGTACTAATTATAAAGAGGAAAACTACAACCGAATAACTAAATTTGAAACAGACTAAAAATATAACTGGACCGACACTTACTATATTTGTTGATAAAAATTGTATGAAAATTATTCAAATTTCTCTTCTTGCCACATTTTTGCATCAAAGGCATGAACCCGATCTTGTGTAAACAAAATAAACTTGTGCTTCTCCTGAAGTTATTCAACTAATAAATTTGGATGCTGGCTTTTCGTTAGTGAATTATCTCTGACAAATCGAACACAGCACATCGAACTCACAGTATTAGTTTACTAACCCGTCCATTAATCAAAACCTCCATCTTTGATTTTAAATCAATAATCCACAAAATCAAGGGTAACAGAGCGCATATGGGCACGTGGGAAAATAACAGCAGGAGCTATAAGATAGCTGGATTGCGAGGATATTAATGGCAGTAGCCGAAAAAATGCACGTATGAAAATTAGGAGATGTGTGCGAATTTGCGTTACAATAAAATGGTAAAAAGGTCTAGAGAAGTAAATTGCGTGTAAAAATGATGACTGCATACAGTTGGAAACGAGAAATGGCTGTCTACGGCCGGCGTGGAACAGAATAAAAAAACCCGACCAGGTGAGATAGACAGTGGTAAAAGTACTCTTTAAGCTGGTTTGGATACGTGGAGAAGGAAAAGCGGAAATAAACGACATGTGTTGAAAGAGAAAAAAATGCCGACCTGGATTTTTATTTACTTCTTTTGAGTTTTATTTTTCTGAATTACTAAAGTAAAATGCAATGGCCACGTTGCACAAGCAAGGGAGATCACTCTAAGAACTTAACACAAAACAAAACTCTTTTTATCTTAATACAAAGGAGACAACACACAGTTCATAAAAGTAACCATTGTGCCAACACGACTTTATTTAACGTTCGCACTGAATAACCCAGACGAAGCACAAAAGTATTTAAAATCGAAAGAGAAAACAAAATGGCGACTGCAATTATTTCTCTCTAGTTCTAAAGACAGAAAAACATCTGCATCCTAACTTTGAATTCAATTAGATTAAAACGTTGTGCACTTGTTTAAAATACACCAGGCTATTCAGCAGATGTTGCTGAGTGACCATAATGTGACCAATAAATAAAACGAACGTCTACAGCTAAACTGATTCTGAAAATAGGTAACCTGAGAATTAACTTATTGTCAAATTGATGCTAAGTATAACTTACAGTTGTTAGACCAAATAAAAACGTATAAAGGATAATACGGCGATCATATATTGCATGAGAAAGACACTTAACATCTTCGAAGTTATCAACATACGCATATACACATTGCACTCGAAACAAAATGATGTGTCGCTTCTTATCATTATACAATCAAATGTACATCATTATAAAACTCTGTGGACCGTCCGTGCGTCCTTGCTTGCTTGCGTGAATTTTGTATTCTTTTCTGTTTCTTTGATCACAATTTAATGAATATTTACAAAAATTAATTCACAAAATTATTTTTCACAAATTAATGATGAAAACTGACTTATATACACGTTTATTCCAGTATGATTGCTATACTAGCAATTCAGTTCGGCTTTGCTTGGGCCCTATGTACTGTTCATAACTTTATGTGCATATATATATATATATATATATATATATATATATATATATATATATATATATATATATATATATATATTAAAATGTTTGACTCATGTCCAGGTAACCTACATCTAAAATTTCAAGTGTTTAGACCCAAAATTGGCGGAGGAGTTTGGTAGAGTCTGCAAAGGTAAACTCTTTCAACTTTGACCTATTGCCAGCCAAATTTTTGCCAAAGAAACTGATAAAAAAGCTTGCAGCATGTCTGAATACCCTTTATGTAAGATTTCAAATGTTTAGATCCAAAATTGGCTGAATAGTTTGCTAGAGACCACAACGTCAAATCTTTTGAACTTTAACTCCTTGGCAGCAAAAGTTTCGGTCAAAAACCGATTAAAAAGCTTACTCTACTTCTGAATACATTTTATGTCAAATTTCAAATGTTTAGACAAAAAATTGACTGAGTAATTTGGTACAGACCGCAGAGGTCAAAATTTTTTTTTTTCCCTGACCCCAATTTTGACTCCTTAACATTTATTGTTTTGGGCTCAAATCAAATTAAAAAGTTTGATCCATGTCCAAGTAATGTATATTAAAAATTTTAAGTATTTAGACCCAAGATTGGCGGAAGAGTTTGGTAGAGTTTTCAAAGGTCAAATCGTTGAACTTTGACCCCCTTGACAGCCAAATTTCTGGCCGAAAACTGATTAAAAAGATTTCTCGAGTTTGTAGACTGAAAATTGACACACAGACACACACTTTTATTGATTGAACCTTCAACCTTCAGGAGAATATCATTCTTTACAATTGATTTTCAAGTACTCTAACCACTGCACCACGGGTCCTTGCAAGCTGATGAAACAAGAGCACGCTACCCTCACGAAGTAAATAAAGAGTTCCGCTTGAAATTCCGTCCAAATTCCTGAGGTCAAAAGAAACATTTCCAAGTTCGACAAGATACACCTGAACACGGTCGGAGGTTACGTCGATCGAAACGTTGTGCAAATCACACTCAAGATAAGAACATCCAATGAATCCAAATATAAAGAAAAATTATGTTAAGAATTAGCTCGATGTTATTGTTTGTTGTAATAGAATCGTTTTAAGCGTTCTATTTAGAAATATTACTTAAAGTTAATTTATTTTTAATTTAATTTATATTTAATTTATTTTTAATTTAATTTATATTTAATTTATTTTTAATTTAATTTATATTTAATTTATTTTTAATTTAATTTATATTTAATTTATTTTTAATTTAATTTATATTTAATTTATTTTTAATTTAATTTATATTTAATTTATTTTTAATTTAATTTATATTTAATTTATTTTTAATTTAATTTATATTTAATTTATTTTTAATTTAATTTATATTTAATTTATTTTTAATTAAATATAGATGACAACAGTTGTCTTTAAAATCAGAAGTCAACTTATTTATTTAAGCTTTGCGAGTTATTCCACATTTAAGCTATGAGAGTTACTTCGCGTTTGATTTTCATAGACCAAGATGGATGCATTTTATGATTCTTTAATCGAACATGTGGTTAATTATCAAAACAAATAAGGATGTTCGGTATATTTTAAATAGTATGTGATTAATCCCTCCACCCAGCAATAGGTTTCGACCGGACAGAGTCGAATATATGTGTTATTTTATAATGTGCAGTATTTTATAAAAATCAATACTTGACATCCTAAACTTAATTTTCTGTAATTCTGACGAATAGTTTTAGTGCCTGTATGTTGACAACAGACATACACATATATATATCAGTCTCTTCCTCTTCATCCCTCACTTTCTTTTACAATAAATTATCTGTTTTTAGTTTCTGTCTCTGTTTTTTTTTTTCAATTCAATTTTCACCCCAAACAAGGCATAGTGCCACTTTGAAGTAGGGGGCTAATATCGGGGTCATAAGTTGCAGGGACATTATGAAGGGAGATGAGTAGCAAGATGTCTGTTCACATTACACTTGAACTTCTGCATATCAGTACAGTTTGGAAAGCAGAATCCCGGAAGGGAGTTCCAAAGACTTGCAGTTCTGGGGAAGAAACTACTGGAATAGAAGGCCTTCTTACACCTAGGGATCTCTACTGTGAAGGGGTGGGATTTAGCTGTTGTCGGGTTTGTCGGGGGTATTCATGTCGGGGGTGGGGTACAAGTGCTTGTAGTTCGCCAGAGAATTCACCATTAAAGTATTTGTAGAACAGGCAGAGGGATGCAATATTTCGTTGATGGGACAGTTGCTGAAGCCGAGATGACAGTTCAAGTCCTGTCAGGTTGGCGACTCCCTTTTGAACCCTGTCCAGAAGTGAGAGACAAGTAGCAGATGCACCAGCCCAAATGTGACAACAGTACTCCATACATGGCCGAATGGTGGCTTTATAGAGGTACAGGATACTTTCAGGCATAAGTAGCTTTTTAGCAAGTTAGAGAAAGCCCACTTCTTCGCAGCAGCCTTGCCAATGCTCTCAATGTATTTATTCCAGTTCATGTTCCCTGTAAACGTTGGGCCGAATAGTTTAAAAGATGTACTTTCGGGTAATGTGTTCTTGGTGATTGCTATAGGTGGTAGAGAAGGTTTCTAGTAATTATTGAACAAAACAAGCTTAGTCTTAGCAGCATTGAATGTGACCTTCCATTTTTGTCCCCATTCCACTACAGAATGGAGGTCATCCTCTAGTGTTTCTACCATTCCCTTAGATATGTGTTCATTTGTTTTCCCTCGTGTCTGTTATAGAGAGTGGTGTCATCAGCAAATATACCCATCTCAGAAACAATTTTATCAGGGAGGTCATTTATGAATATCAAGAATAATAAAGGTACAAGAATAGACCCTTGAGGTACTCCCACATTTATACCATATTGTTTAGATGTACGAACGTCGAGGATCACCTGGATATTTTTCTTACTTAAAAAGGATTTAATTACATTATGTATTCTTCCAGTGATACCATATGATCTAATTTTCCTTAGAAGACCATCGTGCCATACGCTGTCAAAAGCCTTAGATATATCTAGGGCTACTGCTCTACTCTCCCCAATTTTATCCAGTGAACAGTATATATGTTTAGAGATTACAGTTAGGATATCTGCTATGGAACAGGCTTTCCTGAATCTATATTGTTTGTCGATTAAAAGTTTAGCTGCTGTAAGGTCATGGACTAGAGCTTGATTAATTAAGGACTCAAATATTTTGGCGAAAAGCGAGAGAAGACTAATGGGGTGAGAATGTAATGGGTCAGTTCTTTCGCCAGAATTCTTGAAGACTGGTACCACAAAAGCGGTTTTCCAGCAGTCAGGAAAGCAAGATTCGTTAAGGCATTTGTTGTAAAGTTTGGAAAGAACTGGAACAACCTCAGGGGAGCATTTTTTTAGTAGCACACCTGGGATGAAATCGGGTCCACATTCTTTTGAGGTGTCAGATTTTTATGATACCATGTACCTGAGAAGGGGTGATTTTCAAATCATCTAGTATAGCGTCTGTCTGTAAAGGAAAGTCAGGGAAGGAGTGGTGTGCCGAGTCCAATATGGAGTTTGAGGCAAACTGACTGGCATGCAGCTTAGCCTTCTTGGTTTCCGTGCAAACAGCCTCATAGTTGTTTGATAGTGGGGGAATCGTTGATTGACCATTATTTATTACATTGTTGTAGATTTTCCATAAGTCACAGGTTCTTCATTTCTGTGCTTCGATGCGTTTTCTGGTTGTTTCAGTGTATTTTATCTTAGCTGTCACTATTTCTCTCTTACAATTACTTCTAGCTTCTGTCTGTTTGAACTGGACTTAGGTCGGTTGAATTTTGGTACACATGCTGCCTACGACTTATGTCGGTTGAATCTGTCGTACGAATACTGCCTTTGAGAAATGGCAGCTGCACAAGTAGAAATAAACCATTGGGGAGAGTGGGCTTGCTATAGAATTTCCGTGTGGGGACATGTGCTTCAATTGCAGTGGTCTCATTTGTGTACTGTTCAGAGGGAAAATAAAAGACATTTCCCTATGGGGCATCTCTGATGAGATCCCTGAGTGCTTCCCAGTCAGCCTTCTTATAATACATTGTTTTGGCTCTTCAGTTTTGAGTCAAAAATTTAGGGCGATCCCTACCATTATCATAGTGTGATCAGCATTCCCGAGTGGGCTGTGGGAATTCGTTATACAATCATCAAGAACTGTGGTCAGAAATAGATCTAGAAGTGAGGCATGTTGATCTTGCTGGTCTGGGAAATGTGGCGGAAATGTAATTGTCTGTTATAGGGAATGCGATATAGAGAAGCTATGTGTTATACTACCAGCTACATCTGTGTAAGTAGAGAATCCAAGCCAGTTACTGTATTGGACATTGAAGTCACCAAATGCATGTACTTGTGCGCTAGTATAGAGGGAGAGTGCTATATCTACGCTGTCAGAGACTTTGTTTATTAGGGTACAGTGCTGGATTGTGGGAGAGCTAATATTATGTTGCATGTTTTGTCTGAAGCACATAAAAGCCTGGTCGTCTGATTCTAGTTTTGTTTCTCTAGTCAGGGGGAGGGTATTACGAATATAGACTCAAGCCCGTGCATATGTCTGCCTGAGTCCTTACGGCAAAGTGAGAGATAACCAGGCATGTTAAAATGGTTAAAGGGAATGGAGGAGTGTAGGTTAGTTTCACTTAATGCTAAAATATCCGGGGTGTTTACTAGGAGAAATGATTCCACATCATCTAAGCCCGCGGATATTCATAAATGCAAGCGCCAAAGGGAAGAGGCAGGTTGGTTTTCTTTGAGTTTGATCCTGGTTTAAACGTAATTTTTTATTGAATTGTTATTTCGTTTTATTTTATTTAAAAGTTTCAGTTAAGGTGAGTGAGGAGTGCTGGACAAGTGGTTGTGCAGAATATCAGGCATGCAATACAAATAGATCATCAGCTGTCTCCTCACCTACAGGATTGTGGATTCAGGGAAGCCCACCAGGGATAAATGCAGGGTCCCTATTCATGCGCAACATGGCACTACAAACATCCTATTACACAACTGTTGATAGAGCAGCCGCTTTAAGCGCTACCAAAGAGGATGGGCTCTTGTACTATCAGTCGGAAACAGCAGCCAGGAACTGTAAATCCGATACACTCAACCCATCAGACAAGAATCAGCCCAGTCCAACTGTACCGGCATATATGGTACTGAAGCACTTCCATAGTGTCCAGATTAGGGGGATGGGGATGGGGATGTGGCGGGAGTGGGGAAAACGATGTTCATTGCCCTAGTCAGGAAACAAGGTCGACCACTGGGTGATTTTGTCAAGTTCCTGTGATAGCACCTCTCGGCCTGGCTAATAGGCAAAGAAGCAGTATGAAAGCTAGCTGATAGATAGAGCTTATCTCATCCTTAAGCAGTTTAGGTTTGCCAATCGGTAATTTGTTTGAGTCACGAGCTCTAGAAAGGTTGTCACCCGGGACTGAAGAGGCCTTCCTCCTCTAGGTTTAGGTTCAAAGTTTTCCTTCTCTTAGACGGATGACCTGGGAAGATCTATGGGTCCATTAACACCGAGAGGGTCCTAAACAAGGTATTTCTGAGATTCCGCATGGGTAGTTAATGTTAATCGGTTATTTAGTAGGTTATATATCTACTGGAAAGTTATACTCCTCAAAGTGATTAAAAAGGACATTACTATGCTTTTCATTTTCATTGTTAATGGAAGAGGAGATAAGTGAGAATTCAGTGGAAGCAACTAAATTGCAACAGGATTGTTGAGAGAGAGAGAGAGAAAGAGAGCGAGGAGAGAGAGAGAGAGAGAGAGAGAGAGGGGGGGAGTTCATGTATGGTTTAGATATAGTTAATATGTTAGTTGTGGAGTAGGATAACATGTTAAAGTATGATTAACTTGATATTAGGAATTAAATTTTAGTGCCCAAACTCTGAGTAATTAAAACAACAGAAAGATAGGATGTATGTTCAATATAGATACAAGTAACAACAGTTTATTTGGAGCACAGTTCAGTACAAGTATAAATGGAAAATATATAAGTTATGGGCTATTCTGTAAGTATAATAAAGAATAAGTAGATACGAATATATGGAATTTTATATATTTAGTATGTTTGTTGTCTTCAGACTTCTAACGAAGGAAGATAGCTTCGCCTTTCTTTTAAGATCCGGAAGTTTGTATTTTGTATAACAATGAGTATCAGTTCAGTTTTTATGTATTAATTATTGTAATACTATCTCCTATCAAAAGGAAAGAGATAGAGGGTTGCTATTTATTACAGATCACTTTAAATCTATGTATAAGACATCGGCTAGTAAGTATCTACTTTAAAGCTTAGCTATGGGATAAGAATATACTCTTAAACATGCCTTAGTATAAATCTTTAGAAGGTAATGTGTATCGATTACGAAAAAGTCAGTCTACTAAGGTTTAAGGGTTGAGAGCTTAAAAAACCCTCTAAGTTACGTGTAATGGATTAGATCTAATGGCAGCTTGGGAAATAGGGCAATTGGTTAGTGATCAGAGCACAGTATAATTACGCGTTAGGATATAGAGTTTTGGGTAGAGTTTAGAAAAAAAAGTATGGCAAGCAAAACAGACAAAGGCAGTCGTCTTGGAGGTAAAGTATCTATAGGATATAATTTGATATATATCTAATATTTGTGACTTTCAGTCTTTTTTTTTCTTAGTTCATATATCTTAATCTCTCTCTCTCTCTCTCTCTCTCTCTTAATCTCACATTTTTTTATTCCTAATCTTTCCCTCTCAGGTTATTTACCAATCAGTTCTTCCTATCTTCTCCTTTTCTTTCTCTGCCTCTCTTTCTTTCCGTGACCTCAATTTCCACTTGTCTCCGCAGACAAATGACTTGATGGAAAATAATCTCACAAAATCTTCATTTACGCAACTGCTTATCTTTCTTTTATTGTTTTTGTATATTTAGTAAATGAGTTACAATCTATATATCCATATCTCATATATATATATATATATATATATATATATATATATATATATATATATATATATATATATATATATATATCCTTCCTAAAAATGAGGGGTAAAAATTATGATTAAGCAATATTTTCACTCGCTATTTCGATATATTACTAAAATAATTATATAAAATCACAGCATTACGGCAGTAATTTAATTTTTAATATATAAATGATTTTCATCATTTCTGGTGACCGAAAGTAAAACAAATGAAGCATACATGGTCCCCCATGGTTGCGCAGTGAACGATGCATAAAAATGATTAAGTACAGCAGCCCCCCCCCCCCTCATTTAGCCCCAAAGTCACCCGGAGACGTTAAATCCTGGTGAAAATGAACGAACGGTGCAGTTTTAGGCCTAAATATATCTAAATTTGAGTTCTGCACCATGAAAAAAAAGAACTAAGTCCATCATTTGCCCCCTTCCATTTAGCCCCAAAATATTTAAATTTGAGTTCAACACCATGCAAAGCTGCTAAATAGACATACACAAAAAATTTTCGACAAATGTGGTAAAATAGTCACAAAAATGGAGTGCGTTTATTAGCCCTAAAAGAGCCCCTGGAGCACATCCAAGAGTTACCGCAAAGTATAGACAAATAAAATTATAGAAATCAGTTAGTTACAACTTTTCAAAAAGTTTTATAAAAATCTAAGGCCTCACGTTTTTTTTTAAAAAGCACAAAAGTGCCAATTTTAGCCATTTTAACCCAAAAGAAACCGCTAAGGGAACAACCGGAAAATCCGTTCTGTTATTTTTTTTACTCATGCCATGTTTAATGTTTGCTCAAATTTTCAAAAAATTTCAACGGCGTAGTTATTGAGAAAAGTACGGACGAACAGACGAACGGGCAAAGGTGAATTTATAGGTCCACCCTCCTTTTTGTCAGGGAACCAAAAATGGATATTTTTTATTCAAGAGTGAAGGATTTCTTTCCTATTGCAATGATATTTTGTTGCCTTTACCTGAATTATATTTATATCAAATAGCTCAGTTTTTTTTAATTCAATGATACAACAAAATATTTTCAAACACGATCTGAAAACTTAATTCATCAGAATATTATTTGATAAACAGGTTATAGTCAATGAATATTCTATACGAGTTTTCTTCTATGCAATAGCTTTGCTATATGTTTATATTATAACCATGTTATAATCATTATTAACAGCAATATTACTTAAAGCTAACATTGATTCAATGAAATAAAAAAGATAACATTCCAAATGATAACTTCCGATTTGATTATTGTAAAATTTATATGACAACTTCCACAAGTGTCAATTTTAGCCAGGAACCCCAAAGGGAACAACCGGAAAATCCATCTTGCTACTTTTTACTCATATCATGTTTAATGTTTGTGCAAAATTTCAAACACTTCCAAGGTGTAGTTATTGAGAAGAAAAGTATGAACGGGGGAACGGATAAGGGTGGATTGATAGCTCCACCATCCTTTTGTCAGGGAACCAAAAAGGGATATTTTTATCCCAGAGTGAAGGATTTCTTTCCTAATTCCTTTAAGAAATTGGTGTAAGTTTAAAGTGATTGTCTGACTTGCTGTTTTCCTTTTTCATTTTCTCTCACCAATTGAAATGCTTTCGTCTAGCGATCGAAAAAAAAAACCCATGTTTTGCTTGCTAACTTTTGTGTGCTGGTTAGAACGAAGATCAATGCAATGGTATTTTGTCGCATTTATCGGAACTATATTTATATCAAATACCTTAGTTTTTTAATTCAATGATACAACAAAATATTTTCTGAAAACTTTATTCATCTGAATATCAATATACTAAACGAATATTCTATAGGAGTTTTCTTCTATGCAATAGCTTTGCTAATGTTTATATTATAATCACATTATAACCATTATTAATAGCAATATTACTTAAAGCTAATATTGATTCAATGAAATAAAAAAGATAACATTCAAAATGATAACTTCCGGTTTGATTATTGTAAAATTTATATGACAACTTCCGGCAAATTTTATTCGACAAATCAACATTCCACTTTTTTGTTTATTCATTTATTACATCACATATTTTAATGAGGAATTAATTTTAAACTTTATACTCATACAAACCTTTTTCTTAATTAATTAAGTGACTAGGTTTGTGTGTTATGTAATGGATGGCTGGGACCATCCGATACATAACTGTGAAAATAAAAAGAACTTCTTTCAAAAAAATACTAAAAGATTTGAAAGGTGGCCATCGAATATCGATTGTCCACCAGTCGAAGCGGCAAAAATAATTACGTCGTAAACAGAGAAATCGGACGACGATATTTTTGTTTACAAAAGTGAAGGTTGTGGGGAGACGCATTTTTGGCTGAAACGTGACATTCCTTGCACTGCAATGTAAGAACGGAATGTCATATGAAGCTAGCACGAGGTTGGCGACGCACGTGTATAAATAATTTTAATAGTCGGTCAGCTGAAGAGAAATGGGTTACGATGTCTCTGGGTCAGATGCAGCAATGCATGTGTCAACGAAAACTGAGAAACATGACCAGGAAATGCGTGATCCATTATCGATAGCAGAGTTTATGGACCAGTGGCATGGAAAATTGCCGAGCAAAAACTCATGCCAATATAAAGAGGTGATTTTTGGAGTCCAAGAGAAGGAGAGAAGGAGAGAAGGAGAGAGAGAAACGCCGATAGATGAGACGTACATTGTCAAGAGCATAACGTTTCCCCCTCTCCATCACTGAAACAGAGAAGTAAGCCGCACCGTTAAATTGTGAACTGTTAAAAGTCTCTATGTACAGAACGAGAAAAATATTTCTAACACAAAATATATTTTTATACAAAAAGCCAGCGTGTCTTACGTCTTAATTGGAGTGCTGAGTTACGTCTGATTTTTGTGTGCATGTTAATTTTCTTTCAGCCGGCAACGTTGTTATGACAAGCGGTTGACACCTGACGACAAGTAAGAAAAAAAATGCACGGTCAAGGGGGAAATAACTCTGCTGTCTTGGCCGTTACTATGGCACCAAAAGTCCTAAACAAACTAGTCGATCAATAAAAGTCGGCTGCTAGGTTTTGTTGCAGCGGGGAACTTACCAACTACGACTGTTCCCAACCTGGGGTCCTTGCGCAACGTAACATGTGCACAATACATTTTCTTAAAACCCTAATTCCATCTGGTATCTGGACTCCACATAGTGAACAAGGTTGTTCGAATTTACTGAGCCATGAGGGATGGGTGTGACGTTTGGTCGACTTTAATGTAGTGTGCTTGTGGTATGGGTATTGTTAAACGTACGATGGGCGTGTAATAAATAATGCCCCTGACCCACTTCCATAGCAGTAGAGCAACGAAACTTGGCACAGTTATTAGTTTTTCTCTACATAGGAACCACTCAGAGTTATGCATTTCTCCCATCGTTTGATGCAGCTCTGGAGACCGTTTTTGTAGAACACCCCAGGTTGGTCCTCCAACCACAACGTGACTTCAAAAATCAAGGCTGCATCATCTGGGAAACGCTTTCCTTTCAAAAACAACTTCATGGCTGGGTAGAGGTGAAAGTCAGAGGGTGCAAGGTCAGGAGAGTAGGGAAGATGGGGTAGGATTTCATAACCACATGCCCATGCTTCTGATCTGGCGACATGCGAGTTGTGGACCGGAGCGTTATATATCATGCAAAGGCAGAGGAAATTCTCTGAAGCATGTGACGTCATCGCCGGAACGACATCCTACCTTTCTTTACAACGATTCTTCGTAGTTTTGCTGCTATTGTTGTGGGTGGACATTTCATTTCCTGTTCGTATGTTTTTTATGCCCGCATTTGTTGCAAATCTGATAGAAACACCAGTGCTTCACTTGCCAGATATTGTTGGCCCTCACACAACATTTCGCGCGCGTGTATGTGTGTGCCTGCAGTAGTAATAGTAGTAGTAGTAGTAGTAGTAGTAGTAGTAGTAGTGGAGGAGATGTGGGGAAGATATTGCTTGTCAATTTCAAGATGAATGTTCATTACAGTTCCGTTTGAAATCGTTATTGGAATCAACCAAATCTTTAGTCTTTTTGTTTGTTTTTTTTTTGTTCCATTTTCTTCTTTTTTTTCTGATTTCAGTTTTTACGTTTTTCTTTTCTTCTCCATTTTTTTTTCGTTTATTATTTATTCTTTTCGTTTTCTTTTTTAAACCGATATTTTTAGTGTTGCTTCATTTTTCTTTCCTTCTGGCGCTTTAATCCACTAAGCTAGGTGTCCCCGTGAAGCAAGAATTGGTTTTGTTTCAAAAACCAGCTACAAAGATGGAAGGAATCTAGCAACCCGAAAAAATCAGACAAACATAAGTTATATTTCCTTCTTCTTCTTCTTCTTCTTCTTCTTCTTCTTCTTCTTCTTCTTCTGCTTCTTCTTTGTTTTCTTCTTCACCCCATTCTTCTTTTTCTTCTTTTTCTCTTTCATTTCTAGCTTTTTCTTCTTCTCGTCCTCCTCCTCATCCTCCTCCTACTACTTTTTATCGCATTTTTCTTATTTATTTTTTCTTCTTCTTTTCTCCCTCAATTCTTTAATCAGTCTTCTCCCCGCTCCCTTCAATTTCATCTTTTCCCAACATATTTTTTCTTTCTCTCAATTACATTTTCCTTTTTCTCCTACCATTCCGAACTGATCTAGAAAAGTTTCGACAAGTCGGGTCACCAACGAATAATAAAAAGAAATTGCAATATGTTTTTAAAGAATCAACACCCCTCAGTTGCTGCCATTCGTTTACCCTTCAATATGCTACCATGTTTTTTTTTGTTTTTTCAATTCCACTTCACCTACCCCAACTCCTTTTTTTTTGCTATAAATTGTAGTATTCAAAATGATGCCAATGGTTCGTCTAATTGGATGCCACATGCAATTCCCATTCTAATTGCTTCCTGAAAGTCCGAATCTATAAAAGACGCTTTTTAACATTGTATGGAAGAAATTTCTTTGACAAAAACTAAACTTCCAAGATTTTAATGCGGAACTTTTTTGGGGAAAAATTATTTTCTTTTATTTTTTTATTTACTTTTATCTTTTTTTACTTGTTTATTTTTCTTTCTTTCATTATTTATACAGTTTAATTTTATTATTTTATTAATTGATTATTACTTTTTAATTGATTATTCCTTTTTAATTGATTATTCCTTTTTAATTGATTATTACTTTTAATTAATTTATCATTACTTTTTATGAATTGATTATTACTGTTTACTAATTGACTATTATTTTTTATTATGATGAGGGATGTTTTGGTTTTAGACATAGATTTGTTTTGCTTCGGGTTTTAAACGGAGTTTATTTTGCCATTTAGTTTGTTCATTTTTTAAAAGTTTTTGTTTCATTTGTGTGTGTTTTTTATTAAAAAAAATACTAGTTGATTTTTTTTGTTGTATTTCATTTTGTAACTATATTATTTATGTTTATTGGGTTTGGTAGTGATTTCTTTTTACAAATTTAACAAGTCACAATTAAGTATGCATTAATTTAATAATAGTATGTAATTGTTACCTATATATTTGTGATGGGAGGCTTCAATATTTTTCTCGATTCCGATTCAATTACTGATTCCATACTAAATTTCCAATTCCTGGATAATAATCTATTTCCATTCTTTATAAATTTCTAGATATTTAACCATCGATTTGTTATTTTTCCGCATTACCGTAAACACTCATTTTAAATGTGTATATATTTTCGCAAATGTTAAAGTTAACGTTTGGGGATGATGTATATGTTTAAGTTTTACTAATAGTTTAAAACCAATAAGCATTTAAATATCAGAATTTTAACATCTAGACAGTGCAATGACAGTACTAACACATAATATAACGCCCAGCTAAGCTTCCCTGCCTTTTCAGGTTAGGGTAAACAAATGATAATTTCTTAATGCACACAATAAAACTTGAATGCTTACTAGACACTCTGCTCGAGTATCTAAGGTCTCTGTACAGGGGTTTGTCAGAACAACCTGACATGAGGATACTTTTCCCTGGACGTAAACCAAGTGATGTTACCTCAAGTAATAGCACGAAGCTGGATACTCCACCAGACTAGATAAATTATTGTCCTGGAATCCAGTAAGACCAAAAGACCAAAACGAAAGATAAACTACAACATAGGAAAATGATTAATTAATGAGAGGAAAATTATGTTCTCAATTTCTTTACCAACTACGTGTTTGTAGAGATAAAAAAACTTTAATGGAACATTCGAATATCTACGTATCTCATATAGAGTTCAAGTGTTAGTCCCAGGTTGTTGTCCCCTTGATTTCTGAGAACTTCGACTGAAATAAAATAAAGCCAAAAAAACAAAGGCAACACACACACACACACACACACACACACACACACACACACACACACACACACACACACACACACACACACACTATCTACTATTTTAATAAACCAAGATCTCTGATGAGCAGTTTGCTTACATAATGTGAAACGATCGTAAGACGATAAAAACATAAGCATTCGCAAATAAATAAATAAAATAAAATGATTGTGGATTGGTGTATTTTTCCTGAGTCAGTTGGAATCTAATAATTGATATATATATTATAAATGCTCTGCAGTGGGAAACAGTTTCAGCATGTTCTTTGAAATAATTTGGATGATATAATAAGGAGTATATACCATAAAAATATATTTTTGATATAAACCCTGAGATGGCATGGGCGACAAGATTGGGAGAACTCAATGACGGCAATCATCTGGAAAGATGGAGCAATCATATATATATATATATATATATATATATATATATATATATATATATATATATATATATATATATATATATATATATATACTCCCCTTTTAACGTTGACAGAACCTCTGCGCAGTTAAATATAAAAATTGTACAAAAATAACATAAATATATAAATGAATATCGTTATCATGATTTTTGTTCAGAAAAATTAATTGCTTGATGATGTTTGTTGCACTCAAATGTGTTTAGGTGGCAACAAGCATGCTAAAGTACCTTATACATACCAAAACACTTGAGACAGTGCTCGAGATAATTCGCGTTCATGTACATTGTTTTTAACATTTTCTTTACAGAATGTTTGCTATTTTAATATATATATATATATATATATATATATATATACTATTTTATGTATATATATACTATTTTAGTATATATACTATCATATATATTGCTATTTTAATATGTGTATACTATCATATCTATTTCTATTTTAATATATATGCTATTATATCTGACATATGAAGTCATCTTGTTGGATTTTTCATGTCCGCCTTATATAATAATGCATTTGATTGATTTGTTGCTTACTATTATAAACTGGCATTCCAATCGATTTTATCGATTGCAAATTATATCCAGCAAAACAAATTTTTCGGTAACATACTCTTACATCGCACAGATATAAAATATAGATTCGAATTATTTGTAAAGTACAATAATAGGATTACATATTGAGTAGTAACAACTGGTGAATTGACAAGCAAATCACTAAATGTTCGTATCCAAAGATTGAGTTTTTACTGATTTCAACGAATTCCATTGTCCTTAAAATACATGAACCGTAGTCACGTGTTCAATCTACGTCACAACAAATACAGATCGAGACATAAGAATAAATTCTGTTTAGTAAAAATCGATAAAATTGCAATTTGATCGTTAATTCGTTCTCTTAAATAAATTTACTTTTGTTGTTGACTGCTTCTGATTTTCCAGCAACATACAACTGTAAAAAAATTATTGGTTTCAGTTCTTTACAATTGAAAATGAAATTTCCATCTATTTAATTGATTACAATCCAACATTTCCTTCAGTAAGATAAATTCGGGAGATACACCTATATTTTCAGTTCCTTAGAAACACGAAAAATTGCAAATGGCTATCGCGTATAGGTTAGAATTGATAATGAAAGAAAGAGAGATTTCCTTAATACTTAATATTAAGTATTAAGGAAAGTCTACCTTCTCCTTCAACTAATTTACTCTTCATTTGTCTTCAGTCTCATCAATTTACAGTCTTTCAATTACAATTATTGGAACATCATTTTCCGAAAGCACTCCAAAATTTTCTATCAGTAATCTCTTTTTGTTTCTTAACTTTTTGTTAAAACTAACGTGTTTGAATGTATTTTATGGAAAATATCAACACTGTTCTAAACATCCTATCAGGCTTGATAGTATATATATATATATATATATATATATATATATATATATATATATATATATATATATATATATACATATATATATATATGTGTGTGTCTGTGTGTCTGTGTATATTTTAATATAGATTGGGCATTCTTTTCCAAATATCTTTCAAACTTAATGACGTTCCTTTAATATTGATACAGATAAGTGTTGCTTAACTTTTGTAAAAAAAAACAGCAATGTTTTCCTAATTTGTTTTGCTTGAATATCGCAATTTAATTGAAAAAAAAAGAACACCTGCTAATTAGAGAAACGCAAAACAGATAAAGTTGTCACTCTGCTGTTCTTGGCAACTCATGGCTATTTGGATCTCTGCCAAAATTGGTGCACTTTTTAAAGAAACCACAATACGTTTGAAGACAAGAGAATATAAATAGAACTAGCAAGGTCATCAACCAATACCCGGGTTAGAATTACTTTCAGTTTCTTTATAGATTAGCACTCGTGGTTGTGCTGTAGATGTATGACAAATTAAGAGTCTGAATTAGAAATTAGCTATCATAAATTTTAAGAACCCTCAAATCTATTAACCTGCAGACGTGAAATAACAAACGTATGCATAAGCAATATGAATTTTCACTTCGAATAACAATACGTAAAATATATAAAATGAATAAACGACAATAACAATAACAGTAATGATAATTATGATTATAATTAATAAAAAATAATATATAACAACAATAATAATAATAATGACAATTATGATTATAATTAATAAAAATTAAATAAATAATATACAACAACAATAACAATAACAGTCATGATAATTATGATTTTAATTAATAAAAATAAATAAATAAATAATATATAAAAACAATAGCAATAACAGTAATGCTGTTATGATATCCGTTTTAGAGGGGGTACATATTATTTACATGACGGCCTGAACATATATTATTAAATCTTCCTTGTAGTTGACAACACACATATTTTAAATGTTCATTTAGAGAGGAGAGTCACAGTAGGTACATGTTGAAGATATTTATACGGAGAGAGTTCATATTCACAAGACATATACTTTGAGAGAGGATGAAGTTGTATACATTGATACATACTGGAATGATTAAGCACATTAAATTTTCTCGTTGGAATGATGAACACAGAAAGACGGCAGTTATAAAAACATGATGATAGTTTATTCTTCGACCGGTCGGAAATGATTCTGTACTTCAGGAATTCAAAGTCGTTACATGGTTCCTTCTAAGCCTCCCGCTTCCAAGAGGGTCCCCTAACTGAGAATCGGTCTGATCCTCTCTGATTCTCTGAGTCTCTGATCTGAATCTGATTCTCCTTTTTAACTCTTCGAACCCTTTCCTATACTGAGAAATCATTTCTGCCATGACGTCACACGTATGTCTGGCAAACGTGACTTCAACTCACGTGTTTCAAACATGCGCGATTTGCACATTTTGAAACCATTTCTGACGACCAGGAAATTTCCCATTACCTTTGTTTAACAAAGGAATTTAACCTACTTGTTAATTCTCTAACCGATACTTTTATTATGCATTCTTTCTAAGAATGTGAATAGATTTTCCAGCAAAATTTTATTTATAAAATATTTTAAAAGAATTAACAATTTAACCGGACATTCCATTTAAAGCCTATTGTTCT
This sequence comes from Euprymna scolopes, assembly GCF_053919585.1. Classification (NCBI taxonomy): domain Eukaryota; kingdom Metazoa; phylum Mollusca; class Cephalopoda; order Sepiida; family Sepiolidae; genus Euprymna; species Euprymna scolopes. Next base: position 1,966,807 of record NC_136497.1, on the reverse strand, counting down.
TTAAAACTCATCTACAGGGTTCGATTTTCGTTTTATCTGATATCATTTTCATTTAACTAATTCTCTTTTTTTACATGAAAAAGGGACAGCCCTTTTTATGTAACAATGATAATTATGATTATAATTAATAAAAGAAATGAATAATATATAACGACAATAACAATAACAGTAATGATAATTATGATTATAATTAATAAAAAATAAATAATATATAATTACAATAACAATAACTATGATGATAATCATTATTATAATTAATAAAAAATAAATAAATAATATACAACAACAATAACAATAACAGTAATAATAATTATGATTATAATTAATAAAAAAATGGATAATATACAACAACAATAACAATAACAGTAATGATAATTATCATTATAATTAATAAAAAGTAAATAAATAATATATAACAACAATAACAATAATGATAACTATGATTATAATTAATAAAAAATAAATAATATATAACAACAATAACAATAATGATAATTATGATTATAATTAATAAAAAATAAATAAATAATATAAAACAGCAATAACAGTAATGATAATTATGATTATAATTAATAAAAAATAAATAAATAATATATAACTACAATAACAATAATGATAATTATGATTATAATTAATAAAAAATAATATATAACAACAATAACGATAACAATAATGGTAATTATGATTATAATTAATAAAAAATAAATGAATAATATATAACAACAATAATAATAACAGTAATGGTAATTATGATTATAATTAATAAAAAGCAAATAAATAATATATAACAACAATAACAATAATGATAATTATGATTATAATTAATAAAAACCCAATATAAACAATTTTTTACAAAGGAGTCACCACTTATCAAGGCCCGGAGGCTACTCGAAGATAAGGGTTAATGAGCGTACGGTAGTCAATAGGATAATATCATAGTAATCATTAGTAGTGGAAATTTAGTAAATTGGATTAATTAAGGGAATGGCTCATCAAGAATTTGTTTACATTGGACTTGAAGACGTCCATATTGTAGTCAGCTGGAAAGCAGAGAAGACGGAACAAAGTTCACCAGCCATCCAGCTCTAATAAAGAAGCTTTGTTCATGGACTCTACATTTTGGTTTAGGCACAGATAACAAGTGGGGGAAATTATTGATAGTGGTTTCAGCTAGACGAGTGCTTTTTGTGAAAGTTTGGTAAGAGGAAACTATAGATTAGAACTCAGACAGGCACTTGCCATGAAAATAATGATAAAGCAGAGACAGGCTCACAGCATCTCTTCTGTGGAAAAAAGGTTGCAATGAAGAGAAAAAGGCACCCCCAACTAGGCTATGAAGTCTATTTTTAACTTTATCAAGGCAGGATAAGTTGCTTCTAGTAGCTCTTACCCATATGTGGCAACAGCAATCGATCCTTGGACGTACTTGTCTCTTATACATGTAAAAAATTGTATCAGCAGTGAGATATGAAATGATAGAATTATCCCACTATTTTTTCAGCAGCTTTGCAGTGGATTTGATGTACATGATCAATTTCAGATTAGGAGTAAAGGTCAAGCTTGTCAAAACATGGAGCCTCCTAAGATGAGAGCCATTTATTTCAATTGATGCCTTATGGGGATCAGAGTGTTGATGATGTAAAGATAGAAGCTTGGTTGCAGATGCATTAAAATTAGCCAGCCACCTCTTTCCCCATTGTTGCACGTGCTCAAGATCAGAGGAGAGAGAATCTGAGAGAACTTGGTCATTTATTGCCTTTGAAGTCAGCATAAATGCCTACATTTCTACTTATATTATAGCCTTTATGCCATACCATATCAAAGGCCTTTGATATATTTTTTTTTTTTTTTTTTTTTTTTTACACAGTGATCACCACTTATCAAGGCCCGGAAGCCACTCAGGGATAAGGGTTATTGCAAGTACATCACGTTAGTGAGGAGATTTTATGAAGTGTTTAATTAGGGGGCGGTTCATTAGGAATTTGTTAACATTAGACTTGAAGACATCCAAGTTGTAGTCCGGAGGGAAGCAGGCAGACGGAACAGAGTTCCACAGGCGTGCAGTTCTAAGAAAGAAGCTTTGCTCATGGAATCCGCGTTTTGATTTAGGCACAGATATAGAGTGGGGGAAATTTTTCACAGTGGATTCAGCTAGACGGGTGTTTTTCGTGAAAGTTTGGCGAGGGGGGACCAGGGATTGGAGTTCAGACGAGCACCTGCCATGAAAATAACGATAAAACAAGGATAGGCTCGCAACGTCTCTTCTGTGGGAGAGGGGTTGCAGGGTAGAGAAAAGGGCATCCCCCACTAAACCACGAAGTCTATTTTGTACTCTGTCAAGGCATGATAGGCTGTTTTTGGCAGCTCCTGCCCAGATATGGCAACAGTATTCCATCCTTGGCCGTACTTGGCTTTTATATAGATAGAGAATTGCATCAGTAGTGAGATATCTTCTGGAGCGGTCGAAGGATCCCACCATCTTTCCTGCGACCTTGGCAACAGACTTGATGTACGTGTTCCATTTCAGATCAGGAGTAAAGGTCAAACCCAGAAGCTTGTCAAAACACGGGGCCTCACCCAGACGAGAGCCATCAAGACCAATTGTCCCAGAAAGGAAGCCCTCATTGAGAAATTTGCTAATCCTGTGACATATAACTGCTGTAGATCTATCAGAACGGAAACCATATTGCATGTCACTGAAGAGGTCATTTTTGCTGAGGTGATTGATTACTTCTCTATTTAACACAAATTCTAGCAACTTACTCATGATTCCCAGGAGACTGATTGGTCTATATCGAGAGGGAGATGATCAATTTTTTAATTTCAGGGTGTTTGAAAGCAATTCTCCTTAAGAAAATACGTTTGCCTGCTTTCACGCTGACTACAATTCGATTGTTTTCAAGTCCAACGTAAACAAGTTCTTGATGAACCGTCCCTCTAAGCAATCCAATTTACAAATTTCCACTACTTACTTCGTTTTCCTTCACTTTTCGGATTTACCATCGAGTGAGTCTTCCTGCATGCTGGAATTTTTATTCCCGGTTTGATTTTGTTCTTTTTTTCCTCATTTCCTCTATTTTTCTCCACATCTTTTTAACAGACATGAACACATTTCTGTGCAATTTATGACTATCAGAAATTGCTGTTTCATGTTAGCTCTGCTATAATAATAATTTGCTAATTGATGAGAAAACAGCATTCTTCGAAACTCTGTGGAATAAGGATTTATGAAAATTGGTTTTGGAGTATTCTGTCGAACAATAAATTTAATTGTAAATTTTTATTTACTGTTTTAATGTCTTTTCCTTCTCTTATAACAAGCTCTACCTACTATTGAGTTTATATTGAGCTTTATTATCGGGTTGGGATTCATATATAAATATATAAATACTAATATTTATATTAGATTGAAGTTGATCCTTGCTCGCATCGAGTAAGCATTTCATTCCCATTGTCTTTATCGCTCTTATATATATTATACAGACACAGACACAGACACAGACACACACACACACACACACACACACACACACACACACACACACTTGTAGGACCCGTGTTTTAGCGTTACCTGGGAAAATCGAAAGTAAATGTATAGTTTGATAATAAAATATTATTTAGGGAAACAAATTTAAATAATTCGTTAATTCGTTCATAGTTTTATGATCAGACTCATATTGCCATCAAATAAAGTTAAAATTTACTTGATAATGGCGGAAAAATCAAACATTATCTAATTAATTATTGGCTGGAATCATGTTTATTGTTTGTTATAATACTTGAATAAAAATTATTCGAGTTCCCCATCGTGATAATAAAAATAAAAATAAAAATAATGATGTTTTCTCGTGATAAATAATTCGTTCAATTCTAAATAAATTTAAATAAACAGAAATGAAGAAAAAAAATAGTTGATAAAACGTGTTATTTTATTTGTTCGTTTCAAAATAAATTCAGTAAATTATAATTCATCTAATTTTGTGATTTCAATTGTTTTGCTGAAGAAGATAATTTTATTTTGATTTTACTATATATAGCAAACTTACGTTCGAAAGCATCAGGAAAGAGTTGCAGGATCAATAAGTAACAGGAATTCCCAACGATCAAACGTTTCAATTAAATTTCGTATTTATTTTTATATTCGACCCAATATCTAGTAATTATTTAAATAATAAAAAAAAAAGATTCATGCGCCACACCGAGAATCGAAACCGAAACGTTAAGCTTACGACTTACTTTTTTCTTTGACATAAATATCTGTGTTATGAAGACATGTTTATTGCGAGGCTAAAATTAAAACATACACCAATAGCTACTACGTTACGCATGCACATTCGTTATGCCGTTGTTCACCTAGCAAATTCCATTTTTTTTTTAATTTTTACACGTTTGCTCTGCTTTCCTCAGCCAAACATCCAAATATAAAGTTGTGTATGCGTTCGAATACCCTATGTATTAAGTTTCATATCTGTAGAGCAAAACCTGACAGAGGAATTTGGTAGGCAATATTTTTAAACAAATACATATACACATACATAAATAAATATAGAAAGAAATTCGTGTTTACTATAAGTTTTTTATGCAAATATTATGCAAGTATAAATCATGTAGACTAATTACATGAATATAATTACACGTAATAGTAAACTAAAGACGATCATCCCATAAGAAAACCGAAAAAAACAAATAGGGAATTAATTAAAATGAATGTTTAAAAGAATATGCAAATTAACTAGATCTTTTGCAGATAAATGCAATTCCACAACCCATATATAATGAGTTGTATTTTCTTTTTAAATAAATAAGGAAAAGGGTTTTTAATATGAATATCAATATACAGATATATCTATCTATCTATTATATATATAAAAGTGAACGTGTGTGTGTGTGTGTGTCTATGTACATTTTCCCACGCAATAACTTTGTCAATTTTAAGTCTACAGACTCAAAATTTGATGTACGGGGTACTGAGATTTGGGAAAATCTTTGTAATCTGTTGTCGGCCAGAAATTTGGTTGTTAAGTGGTCAAAGTTCAACGATTTGACCTTTGAGAACTCTAGCAAACTCTTCCGACAATTTTGGATCCAAACACTTGAAATTTTGGATATAGGTTCCTTGGACGTGGATCTAACTTAATAATTTGATTTGAGCCCAAAACAATAACTGTTAAGGGGTCATAATAGGGGTCAAAGTTTAAAAAAAAATGACTGCTTTTTTTTGGTTGTTTTCGCTCAACATACACCTCCAAACACCCGGGAAACGCCGGGCTAAAATGCTAGTCTATATATCTATAAAAGTGAACGTGTCTGTGTATATGTGTGTCTGTGTGTCTATATGTTTGTTTGTGTGTCTGTCTGTGTGTTTACATTTACCTACGCAATAACTCTGTCAATTTAAAGTCTACAGACTCGAAATTTGATATACAGGGTACTAAGATTTGGGAAAATCTATGTGATCGGTTTTCGGCCAGAAATTTGGCTTTTAAGGAGTCAAAGTTCAGCGATTTAACCTTTGAGAACACTACCAAAATAATCCGACAATTTTGGGTCTAAACACTTGAAATTTTAGACATAGACTCCTCGGACATGGATCCAAATTAATAACTTGATTTGAGCCCAAAACAATAAATATTAAGGGGTCATAATAGGGGTCAAATTTTAAAAAAATTTGACTTCTGTGGTCTCTACCAAATTACTAGACAATTTCTGTTGTAAACATTTGAAATTTTACATACAGGGTATTCAGATATAAGGCAAGTTTTTTCATCGGTTTGGATCGAAAATTTTTAGTTACCAATATATAAATGTATGTATGTATGTATGTTTGCATGTCTGCCCAACACTTCCGACAGAGGCGACGGATTTCTCAAGATCAGTACCGTTTTGAAGTTCGACCTTTTAGACGACAAATATCGATAAATTGACTAAAAACATTAATATCTTCACCTTCAACAAGGCACTTTTCTACAGGGGGGGGTCACCTTTTTCGCCGATATTTTTTAAAGTCATCCTCTTCTTTCGATTGTCTAGCCTTAGTTTTAAAAAACGTCACTTCCGGTTTAGCAGTGGTCGTAACAGCATAGATGTCAGGTTTTTTCCCCGTTCTTTTCCTCTTTTGCGGTACGGATTCAAGCCTGCCTTCCTACTATCACTTTTTTTTTTTTTTTGCTCAACAGACACATCCAAACACGCGGGCAACGCCGGGCTGAAATGCTAGTATATCCATAAAAGTGAACGTGTCTGTGTGTCTGTGTACATTTCCTATGCAATAACTCTGTCAATTTTAAGTCTACAGACTCAAAATTTGATATACAGGGTACTGAGATTTGGAAAATCTTTGTAATGTGTTGTCGGCCAGAAATTTGGATGTTAAGGGGTTGGCTAAAAACCGCAATGGTCAAATCTTTTGAACTATGACCCCTTGGTAGCCAAATTTTCGACCCAAACCAATTAAAAAGCTTGCCCCATCTTCAACGATTTGAACTTTGAGAACTCTACCAAACTCCTGCGACAATTTTGGATCTAAACACTTGAAATTTTGGATATAGGTTCCTTGGACATGGATCTAACTTAATAATTTGATTTGAGCCCAAAACAATAAGTGTTAAGGGGTCATAATAGGGGTCAAAGTTTACAAAAATTGACCGCTTTTTTTTTTTTTTTTTGCTCAACATACCCCTTCAAACACCCGGGAAACGCCGGGCCGAAATGTTACTATATATATATATATATATATATATATATATATATATATATATATATATATATACAAGTGAAATTGTGTGTGTGTGTGTGTGTGTGTGTGTGTGTGTGTGTGTGTGTGTGTGTGCATTTCCCTACCAAACTAATCTGTCAATTTTCAGTCTACAGATTTGAACAATGACATAAAGCGTTTTGAGATTTGGAGAAAATCTGTTTAATTGGTTTTCGGCCAGAAATTTGGCTGTCAATGGGTCAAAATTCAACGATTTGATCTTTAAAAACTCTACCAAACTCCTCCGACAAATTTGGTCTAAACACTTGAAGTTTTAAATGTAAGTTACTTGGACATAGGCTAAACATTATAATTTGATTTGAGCCAAAAACAATAAATGTTAAGGGGTCAAAATTGGGATCAAAGTTTTTTTTAAATTTAACCTCTGCAGTCTCTACCAAATTACTCAGCCAATTTTTTATCTAAACATTTGAAATTTTACATAAAGGGTATTCAGAGATGGGGCATGCTTTTTAATTGGTTTGGGTCGAAAATTTGGGTACCAAGGGGTCATAGTTCAAAAGATTTGACCATTGCGGTTTTTAGCAAATTACTCAGCAAATTTTTGGTCTAAACTAATGATATTTTACATAAGAGGTATTCAGACATGGTGTAAGCATTTTAATCAGTTTTGAGGCGAAAATTTCACTGCCAAAAGGTCAAAGTTGAAAAAGTTTACCTTGGCAGATTCTACCAAATTTCTCAGTAAATTTTGTGTCTAAATACTTGAAATCTTAGAAGTAGATAAGTTGGACATGGGTCAAACTTTTTATTTTGATTTGAAGCAAAAAATCTAAATGTTAAGGGGTTCAAATTGGGGTAAAAGTGTTAAAAAATTATTTCTGCGGGCTATATCAAATAACTCAGACAATTCTTGGTCTAAAGTACGGATAGAAATAATTGTTTGCGTATATTGTAAATAAACGAACTTTTTGAAGGAACATAATTAGATTCTGTTCCCAGTGAAGAAAAATATCAAGAGTATATATATATATATATATATATATATATATATATATATATATATATATATAGTAATTTATAAAATATATATGGCGATTAAGCTACACTGAATATTCTGCGTTTCATCCACTGTAGGATTCGTCAGGCTTATGCGCATAAGCCTGACGAATCCTACAGTGGATGAAACGCAGAATATTCAGTGTAGCTTAATCGCCATATATATTTTATAAATTACTAACTAGCTCTACCTATGTATTGAGCACTTTTGAAGTAAATACTTAAAGTTTACGCATAAATCTATACTTTCGTATATTAAATTTGTGTGAGTAAATGAAGTAGTTATATATATATATATATATATGTATATATATATATATATATATATATATATTATATTTTTTTGTTTTTGCGATATGTTTTGAATGAATTCAATTATTTACGAAAGTGCTTTTTTTAGTTGACAATAATTTTCCCTTTAATCAATTTGTTACCCCCATATGGGGAGCGGCATATATATTGTTTTTAAAATGTAATTATCCACTGACACGTGTTTCGTCATCTATGACTCACTCTGATGAGTCCTAGACGACGAAACACGTGTCAGTGGATAATTATATTTTAAAAACAATAATATATATATATATATATATATATATATATATATATATATTAGACGAATTTATTTTTAATCGATATGTTTCCATACATATGATGTGTCTGTTTTGATAAATAAAGTGTTTTCTAACACTCATGATAGATCGATGTACATGCACGAATACATAATCGGCTTTCAAACAACGAATCATTTTTCTTGCTCTATCTTATCTATTGATCTGATTTGAAACAGTTCAGTTTTCAGTAATCCTCATGGGATCAATAGAGAATTGCAGTTCGGATCTTATCATGGATGCAAGACTGCAAAACGACACCTAATGGCATTCTTGTCCGCTATACCAAATTCGCCATTACTTTCGACATTCAATAACCAAAATATCAGCCCCCCCCACCAGAAAAGAAAGAAAAAATCAACAAAACACAGTAATTGATTTGCCCTGAAAAGTTAGGCTGCTCAAAAAATCTGTGAATTTTAATCTTCCTTAATAAAATGCATTTAATTGTAATTCCATTTGCGTAAAATAATTACCAACGTAATCTTAGTTATTGCAATTCATATTAACATGATCTTAATTATTAAAATTCATATTCACGTAATCCTAGTTAGTAAATTATGCAAATTATGGAAATCAAAGTTTCATCCAAATAAATATTAACGAACTTCAATTTATTAAAATTCATATTATGTTAATAGCATATGCATATTTTTCATTAGAGTTAGTAAATTGCATAGCAACAAAATCCCACCCCTTCATTGTGAATATCATTAGATACCAGAACATTTTCTATTCATGTTTTATTTACTTACATTTGGATTTCCTTCCCGTTTACCCTTTCTTCGATCGTAATAACATGTAGAAATTTAACTACCTAACTTCCCAACAATGTTACTCTTTGTAAATCTGTCCCCTATCACAGTAATTATTTACAGATCAGTGGCAATATACCTTGTGGTCGTATTGTATTATTAAAACATATCATTATTATCATAATGCACATTAATGGAAAATTCGTTTAATTTTAAACCATATTTATTAAAACCCACATTAAAATTATAATTAGTAATTGTTTAATCGTGTTAGTTTAATCATACATCGATTTTTTTAGTAAATCAATAGTCAGAGTTTAAACAGATTCCACAAATAAAGTAATGACTTAATATTTGTTTTATAGTTTTATTTTCTATAACAGAAAAGGGAAAGATTATGTTATGCCAATGAGCTTATGATCCAGATATAAGGGTGAAACCCCACACCTGTCCCAAGAGCAGAATACCTCCCGGTGATAACTGGTAGCGGTAGGACGACTTGATATTTAGAATGAAAAATAGAAACTACTTTCTCAAAGATGGTTACGATTGTGATGATGTTGCTCCTAGGATGAAATGTAGGACTTTATTATAACGACCAAATGTGTCTAAATAGGCGTTCTAAAGTTACATAAGATAGTGACTAATAGTCTACAGATAATAAATTTGTATGTGGCATCCGTTGTTGCAAACCTACGGTACTTTGGTCCAGAGGAGAGTTTCTGCAATCAAAATATTATATAGGAGATAAAGCATCAATAAGGCATAGCTGAAGGTTGGTTCATGCGCACAAGAAGTGTGTTCACGTTTGATATCTGGATATGAGTCTTCGTACATACCAATGGCCTACCAACAATGACGTGCAGAGAACTTTTTAGGGCAGGCGTTCAAATAAAAAAAAAAAACGGCAAAAATATAGTAATGAATGCCGTCTCGGTGGGATGCAGACCTATAATACATTCCTCTTAAAAGGGCACTTTAAAAACAGGAGTTAAAGCGCAGGTGTTGGGAGTCCCTAGCGCACCCCCTTCTTCACGTCCATGTCTATCAAAGTAATATTTAGTGTGATCTGAAACAAAAATATTATTCTCTTGCGTACGTACTTAGCCACTGTGGTCTTTTTCCTTTGTATAAACAAAACAAAATACTCTCTTCCTTGTATATATATATATATATATATATATATATATATATATATATATATATATATATACGTTTATGGGGAAAAGTATCCTTATTCAATTATATTTCACTCTTTATTTATACCAATCCTTAAATTCATGAAGCCCGATGAAAAAATGACCAAATGTCTTTATCCTAAATTTCAAGATGTTTTTTCATCTTATCGTTTATTTCTTCAAGCATGTTAAAATGTTCAATTCTTGACAGCACATGATTCGTACCGCAGAATCATTCATGTGATTATTATGTCAAACACACACCCACAGTGTAATTTGTCTTATACGTGTTTCGTCGAATACTGGAAAGAGAAGTTTGTATGTTCCTAGAAAAAAAACAAACAGTTGGAGATTTTTCCTTTGACTAAAGAGGATAAAATTTGCTGAACATTAATTGAAATCTCTAAAATCATAAGATTCAGAAAAAAAAAAAACACTCATCAAAAATGCACTTCTGGAGCAAAAGTCGTATGGGCCCAGGGAGAGAAAAAGTGAAAAAAAAGAGCTGTGTTATGTATCATATGTCGATTGATACCTCTGTTCAGTCTCGAAAGACAAAGGATACCCCCTGTATGGGCAGCTGTGCGTGTTATTATGAGGCAAGGGTTGTACACCTCTCCTGAATCGACACTGCTTGAGTGGCAAGGAGAAGACCAGGACGACTGGAAACAATGCCGAGATAAGCGGAGAGCACATACAGCACCTAGAAATCCCAAATGGTCACCTATTTAGTATTGACCAGGCCCAACGTTGCTTAACTTCGGTGATTCAGCATGTCATCGTGATTATGCTGAACTATCACGAGTAATATACAAGGTCAGGATGAACAATGAACACGACGTCTATAATATCTCCCTATTCCATTAAACTATACGTTTGCAAGTAACTGAGATGTCAATATGTGAATAGTTTCAATAGATTAAGTAAAAAAAACCCAAAAACTTCAATACTAATTTTTAAATAATTGATCTTAGCAATGTTGGTTCCTAAAGGCAAAAATACAGGGAATATTTTCTATGCTATAGATACGTTAAAGGATTGATTTTCTCTGTTGTCGATTAGTTGTGATTAGTGTGGTTATTGATGCATTAAGCGTATGGTGTATCGGACGGAGAAGCTAATTCCTGTTTCAAAGCGTTGTTTTTTCTTTCTTTCTTTCAGTTTGTTGTATATTCATATATGCATATGTGCACATTTCATACAATAAGTAATAGCTTTTCAAAAGTAAGGAAAATTATTATGTTCATATATTTTATTGCTAACTACTGAGAGTGCTCACTTCTTTGACACATATCTGTGCTAAATGACATTTTACACAGTATATATATATATATATATAATTTGAGTCATTCAATAAATTAAAAAATTTATGTCGTGAAATCGTTAAATTTCAAATCAAAAGATTTTATTTTATTTTTATCCTGAAGTATATATACATATATATATATATATATATATATATATATATATATATATATATATATATATATATATATATTCTTTTACATATCTCGAATCTATTGTATCTGATGATGCTAAAATTTAAAAAAGACATCCAAAGTAGAATTAATAAATCTACTGAGGCATTTGGTAAGTTGCGACACAGACTCTGGAACAGCCACGATGTGTCTCTAAAAGTGAAGGTTGCAGTCTACAAATCTGTTGTTCTGCTTACTCTTCTGTATGGTGCCGAAACGTTGAACTTGTACAGCAAGCATATAAACCAGTTGCTACTAAATAAACGCAGGTTATAAAAAAGAAAACGTGAGTCTTTGAATTTTTAACAAAACTTTGCAATATATATATACATATATATATGTGTGTGTGTGTGTGTGTGTGTGTGTGTGTGTGTGTGTGTGTGTGTGTGTGTGCGTGTGTGCGCACAGACATCGCACTGAAGAACTGTGATATAGCGAAACAGTGTCTGTGGATGACTGTGAATACTATTTATCTTGGATGGAGCATATTGGGGAGTGAAATAACAAACTGCCACTAACGTATGATGCATTGTTTTTTGTGTAAATAAATGGAGCTTAAACATTTGGACAATGCTTGATCATTTTAATTTCACATACTCATCTTAGCAGCAGCCAAATAGTTAGAAGCACCGATTGGTGTTGCTTGATATAGTTGCTAGTCTAGCCGAACTGAAGAGCTGTGATACAGCGAAACAGTCTGTGGATGGCTATATATATATATATATATATATGTGTGTGTGTATGATGGACTCTCCCGTCGATTTCGAAGTATGAGGTTCGGACAACCCATATTTCTAAAACTCATTTATGCTTTTGCCTCTGATGACTTTTTAGTCCAGCAAAGGACTTGCAAACAAGGCCACAAATAGAACATGAATGTGGATTCAACGCTGCAGATATTGGTGCGGCTGCTAGTCGTTTTGCTCTTACTCTGTTTTCTTTCAGTTGCCTTAAGCTTTCAGATTGAAACCTCTGGAGACCTTCAAAACACCTTGATCTCCATCATTTTCGGTCATTCACCTCATCTTCAAGACTCCTGTATGGTATGTTCACTGCAAGTTACTCTTCAACTTGTCCTTGTACCTAAGCCAAGGACGTCCGACAATTCTTTTACCACCCTCAAATTGACTGTACATCGCAATTTTTGGAATTCTGTCATTGGGCATCCTCAATGCATGACCAGCCCACCGCAATTGCGATTGAATATGGAATAATTCAATGCCAGATATTTTGCATTTTGTGAATAATTCGGCATTTGATACCTTTTCGCGGAGGCTAAGACCACATATGGAGCGTAAACAGATTTTGTAGAAAACGTTCAGTTGATTAATGTGATGTCTGTATGGGGTCCATGACTCAGATCCATAAAGAAGAATGGAAAGAACAACAGCACGGTAGACAAGGATTTTTGTGTCTAGTCGAATACGCCTTTCGTTCCACAAGCGATGGCGAAGATTTCCAAAGGCAGAAGTGGCCTTAGCAATCCTGTTGACAATTTCATCATCAAGAGAACCGCCCTAGTTCACCTTGCTACCAAGGTAAGGAAAGGACTTGACATAATTGATATCAATCATGACTGTCGATTTTCAGCTTGCGCGCAAGAAATCTATATTCTGGTGGATTTTGCTTTACGCCTTCAACTTGTTTTTTGGAGTAGGGTGTGGCTGATGCACTACCTCAGTCTTCCTTATGCTAATTGTCAGGCCAAAGGCCTTGCACGCGGCTGAAAATCGATCAAGAAGAACCTGGGCTTCTTCAAAGGATGTGGCTACCAGTGCGGCATCATCAGCGAAGAGCAAGTCGCGAATAATTTCAGTGCGAAGAAGAGTCTTGGCCTTAAACCGTTGATGGTTAAATAAGCCACCCGATGACCGAAATTGAAACTTGACACCAGTTTCCAAATCATCAAATGCATGTTTCAGCATTAGTGAAAAGAAGCGCGCAAAGAGGACTGGCGCCATTACACATCCCTGTTTGGTCCCATTCGTAACATCAAATGGATCAGACATCATACCAGCTGAGACAACATTGGCCGTCATCCCCTCGTGAAAGGAAATGATCACGTTCAGCATGTTTTCTGGTATACCAAGCCTTCTTAAAACTTGCCAAAGAGCATCGCGATTCACACTGTCGAAGGCCTTTGTCAGGTCAACAAACACCATATACAATTCCTGATTTTTCCCACGGACCTTTTCTGCCACCTGACGTAAGGAAAATGTCATGTCAATGGTGCTGCGACCCGACGGGAACCCACATTAGGACTCTGGATACACCTCATCAACGAGACGATTTATGATTCAGTTTAGAATGAACCTAGCCAGAATCTTTCCTGCAATTGAAAGCAGAGATATCCCCCGATGGTTGTCACAGACATTCTTGACTCCCTTATTTTTGTAGAGATGTTTGATGCAGGCATCTTTGTAGTCCTGTGGAACTCGGCCTGCTTTCCATATCTTTACAAAGAGAGCATGGGGCTTTTTTACCAGCACATGCCCACCATGCTTGTACACTTCAGGCGGAATTGGATCCTTTGGTGATGGGGACTTGCCAGAAGCAATTTGTTTGATGGATTCCCATACCTCCTGATAAGCAGGTTCCAATGACAATTCTGGAATATCTGGATTCTGAGGAATAGATGAGGTGTTTAAGACAGTTTCAAAGTGCTCCTTCCAACGATTGAGAATATCTGATTTATCAGTCAGCAATGCCTCTCCATCGGCTGTGCTTAATGGGGAAGCACCACTTTTCTGAGGATCAAATACCTCTTTAAGACCATCATAGAAGGCTTTCGTGTTCTTGTTGTCAGCAGCTCCCTGCCGTGCAATTGCCTTATTGTACCACCATTGTTCTTTCCAAGCTCGGAGAGCTCATTGTACCTCACCTTTACACTTTTATATATATATTAAAGCAAGAATTTGTAAACTTTGGACTTTAAAAACGACCATGTCGTAGTCAGTTGGGAAGCAACCCTGCGGTTTTGTGTTCAACAGACTAGTAGTTCTTGGACAGTAACTATTATACTTGGCATGTGGCAGTGTAAGATTTTACATTAAATGTGAAATCAGTTTGCATGTGGTCGTTTTCATAAACACGTACATAGTACAAAATTGTTTTCGCTTCTGAGCGATCAAGACCCAAATAAAGTCGTTTTATAAATACATAATCGCTGCATCGTCGTTTCTTTCATCATCACCACGTTTCCTGACTGGCCGTGTCTTCTGACAATCTTCTGTGTAACTAAAAACAAATAACTACTCATGCACGAAAACACAATAGAGACTTGCTAAGTTTACAAGGTTATATTTAGAGAGAGAGAGTTTACTCATTAAGGGAGAGAATACCTAGCTAAAATTAATTCCCCCTTATCTTATTTTTTTAATTTGCCAATTGAGAGATACAGAGGGGCAGACATCAGGGTGGCATTCCTTAGATTAATTACATTATTGGATTGTTGTCTGCAAGGTTTTTCCTCCTGAAGAGTACTAATTTTTTCAAATTCTTTTGTTTCTCTTTTAGAAAATGTGATATCATCATCTCCTCATATCATCACATTGTTCGACACCTGTTTTTTTTTTTTTGTTTTTTTTTTCGTTATTTTTTTGTGCGTTTTGTCCGTTGGCCTCCGCTTCAATCACGTTAACTACTGCTGGATACATTTCAGTTTGCCACCAGATTACTCTGAAATCTACGCACGTGATTCTCGCCAAGAATCACACTAGCTAATTTAATCACTACATACTAGCGTAGGATCCTAATATACGAGAGCATCATTTTACCAATACTCTTGGGAAATGTATGAATCAATCTGTCGTCATTCTCTGTTACACTCGAACAGTTCTTGTCCTCTGATGAACTAAACACCGCTCTTTGAGAGGCTTTTTAGTATGTGTTTTTTTTTTTTAAGTAAACACAAGTTTCAGTCCACATAAAAGACATAATCCTCAAGTTTTCTTTGGGATTTCTCTGAACAAATTGATTAAACAAATTCTACTTGATAAAACGGAAAAAAACAAAAACACAAAACAAAACAAAAACAATGACATACTCTGCAGAGTGTTCGACATATCAAGAGGGCGATCACTCTATTGTGTAAGTACATCTGTGGATTCTTAGTAATATATATATATATATATATATATATATATATATATATATATATGACAGACAGACAGACAGAAATAAAAAGGAACAAACGGAGTGATGTGTTCAACGTTTCATCTTTATTTTGAGACTTCCTCTAGAATACTATTTCCATTATTCTCATTATATACATTCATTTATTATATATATATATATATATATATATATATATATATATATATATATTTTACACAGTGATCACCACTTATCAAGGCCCGGAAGCCACTCAGGGATAAGGGTTATTGCAAGTACATTACGTTAGTGTGGAGATTTGATGAAGTGTTTACTTAAGGGGCGGTTCTTTAGGAATTTGTTAACATTGGACTTGAACACATCCAAGTTGTAGTCCGGTGGGAAGCAGGCAGACGGAACAGAGTTCCACAGGCATGCAGTTCTAAGAAAGAAGCTTTGTTCATGGAATCCGCGTTTTGATTTAGGCACAGATAAAGAGTGGGGGAAATTTTTGACAGTGGATTCAGCTAGACGGGTGTTTTTCGTGAAAGATTGGCGAGGGGGGACCAAAGATTGGAGTTCATACGAGCACTTGCCATGGAAATAACGATAAAACAAGGATAGGCTCGCAACGTCTCTTCTGTGGGAGAGAGGTTGCAGAGTAGAGAAAAGGGCATCCCCCACTAAGCCACAAAGTCTATTTTGTACTCTGTCAAGGCAGGATACGCTGTTTTTTGCAGCTCCTGCCCAGATATGGCAACAGTATTCCATCCTTGGACGTACTTAGCTTTTATATAGATTGAGAATTGCATCAGTAGTGAGATATCTTCTGGAGCAGTAGAAGGATCCCACCATCTTTCCAGCGACCTTGGCAACAGACTTGATGTACGTGTTCCATTTCAGATCAGGAGTAAAGGTCAAACCCAGAAGCTTGTCAAAACACGGGGCCTCACCTAGACGAGAGCCATCCATCACAATTGATGCCAGATGGGGATCAGAGCGTTGATGATGTAAGGATAGGAGTTTGGTTTTGGATGCATTAAAGGTAACCAGCCACATCTTCCCCCACTGAACCACGCGCTCGAGATCAGAGGAGAGAGAATCAGAGAAAACTTTGTCATTTACAGCCTTTGATGTGTTGCCGTAGATGGTCGTGTCATCAGCATAGATGTCAACGAATGATTTAAGTATGGGTTTAGGGAGGTCATTGATGTAGATCAGGAAGAGAGTTGGGCCTAGGTTTGACCCCTGAGGGACTCCAGCATTTATATTGCAGGCCTCCGATTTTTGTCCATCTACCACTACTCTTATGAGTCTATCGGAGAGAAATGATTTAATGATTGAGAAAACATTTCCAGTTATACCGTAGCTGGAAATCTTGTGAAGTAGACCCTTATGCCATACCTTGTCGAAGGCCTTTGATATGTCAAGAGCAATTGCCCTAGAAAGGAAGCCTTTGTCAAGAGATTCACTAATCCTGTGGGATATAACTGTCAGCACATCTACGGTAGATCTTGCAGAGCGGAAACCATATTGTGTGTCACTAAGAAGGTTATTCCTGCTGTGGTGGTTGACTATTTCTCTCTCTCTCTCTCTCTCTCTCTCTCTCTATATATATATATATATCTATATATATATATATATATATATATATATATATATATATATAATAAATGAATGGCAAAAGTCTTGCTTCCTTGACTGTAGTTACATGCTGAAATTTCAATATAATGCAGATATCTCGCTGCTAAACTTCCTACTTAGAATGCCCATGTAAACATGATTCCAAATAGTAGCCCTTTATATCTAACCTCTTGCCAAACTTTCACAAAAAACACTGAAACCACTATCAGTAATTTCCCCCACTCGTTATGCCTAAACCTAAACGTGGATTCCATGAACAAAGTTTCTTTTTTAGAATTGGACACTTTTGGAACTCCATTCAGTTTGTCTGCTTTCAAGCAGACTACAATATGGTTATTTTCAAGTCCAACATAAACAAATTTTTAATGAGCCGTCCCCTTAAGTAATCAAATTTATCAAATTTCCACACCTAACGATTACTAAGATATTGTCCCATTGACTACTCATTAAACTTTATCCTTGAGTGGCTTCCGGACCTTGAAAACATGCGACTCCTTTGTAATAAAGAAAGGTTCAATGATCGACCCCTGAGGCAAACCCTTATTTATATCGTATTGTTTTGACACTGCTCGACTTTCTACTTAAAGTGTCACTTGCAGACATGATCTCAAATAGTAGCTCTTTATATCCAAGTGGTGAATATGTCTTGTTTGGGTGAATATGAAAAAAACACAAAAACAGATTTCGGAGTTTCGGAGATTACACCAAATAAAACGTTGTGGAAATAACGACTAAAATGAGAACAGTAGTCCGAAAAATACAAATAATACAAATTCCTTATCTAATTATTTTTTTAAACAAACGTTTTTCTTTTGTTCAAGTGATAAATAATTAAAAAATAAATAAATCATGATATGAGATCAGCTAAAAAAGAAACTCCATTGGAAAGAAAACGATAATTCTAATCTGGTCATGTGTTTGTCTAAATGGTGCTCTAATTAGCCCACAAAACTCTAAATTGGTCTACTTCAAACAGTAATAAAAACACAGTTCAGAGAACAACAGTCTGAACGACATAATTTCTTCAATTTTTCATTATTTTGTCGGTTTTATTAGTTTTTGTTTTTTTTATCTTAATGATTCCATCATCTGAACCTGCTTTTCTATTTGCGTGTTGTCTGCCATTCAAAGCCTCGGTTATTCACTGACTCTGTATTTCATAAACATTTGATTTGATGTTTGTTGATTAGAGAGAATGCACCTGGATCATGACAGGCTGATTCAGACTTGTTCATATCAAAATAAATTAACGAAAATAAATCAATTCTTTTTTGTTTCTTAAAGGCTGACAGAAATAAACAGCACACCCCATCACGTGTCCATTGATGCTACCCTTTCAATTCTCAATGGATGGTTAACATTTTAAGCTTAACAATTAACAACATTAACATGAACTAATCAAACAACAGATTAGTGTTTTAATATCTTGTGATCGCTTATTAGTTCAGTTGAAAGTGTCAGAGTTGATTTAGATTTAGTTTCATTTATTTGATTATCTAAAAACGTCCTCGTATCACCTTCAGAGATTCTGTCGGTTGGCTTTTCACAGTTATATGTCAAATGGCATTTTCAGCTCTCACGACAGAACTTTCAAGAGAAGGAACTCTCAAATATTGGAGGAAGTTAAGTTTGATTAATAAAAAAGGGGAAGAGCACCTCATCTCTGCTAAACTGATTTTCTTTAACAAGAAAAGCACCTTCCAGAACAACCGTTTTTTTTAATCACACAAGAAACCGACTAAGTATTTCCCTGTTGTCTTTGAAATTGTAAAAATATATTTGATTGAATGCAATAATTGCCTTTGTTTGGTTTGTCACTGCTTTTATCCAAACAAAGATGATTGTTCTTAAACAAAAGTGCTTGTTGTTTTTACTGTACAAGTTAGAAATAACTTTTCAAATAATTTCTAACAATATATATATATATATAAAAGATGGAGGAAGTGAGGAAGCATGGATGTGAAAATCCTTTTACCCGAATACGATGTCCAACATGTTAAAAATATACATTTTGTTGTAAAAATCTAATGGATAAACATCTGAAGAAGTTGGTGGGGACAGGATATTTTCATAGAAACATAAATCGTAAAATTGCCAACTCATCAATGAAACAGCTGTAATGGAAAAAAATCCAGGAAATAAACGAAGGTTATAAAAATGAAAACGTGAGTCTTTGAATTTTCAACACAATTTTGCACTATATATATATATATATATATATATATATATATATATATATATATATATATATATATATATATATATATATTTGTGTGTGTGTGTGAGTGTGTGTGTGTGTTAGGTCTGGTCAGTATTTTCATCCCTTCTTTCCCCATACACCTGCATCTCTCTTCCAAATAAACTTACAAATAATTTCTTACACCCTTTTCACTTTTATTTATAACAATCAAAGCCTCTTGTCATTTGGACACAACGGGCTACTATTTATGACCATATCTATAGGAGACTATTGCTGTGTAGGCACATATCAAAAGATGAAGTGGATATATAACGATGATGCCATTCATACAGTTCTTATATTTCTTGGGGAATTCGTATTAACAAGTCTTATAACACCGATATTAGAATGGTAATGACATTTATATTGCATCATGACGACGACTGTAACAATCTCTGGAGGGAAGACATTTACATATCAAACAGGGGATTGTTCTTCTTAACATATACCAAGGAGAGGGTGATATGACGCACAGTTCTTAACACAGAAGAGGGAAATACATAATCTTACAGGGTTACACAATGTTCATTATAAGATGATAAACACAATTACCTTTTGTTCGTGATGAAGGATGTGACACAAGACAACAGTTACAACATAATGATGACTTCTTTATTCATATGATCGGCCGGTCGATGACGTCAGGAATTCAAACTTGGATCTACATGGTTAATCTTCTATCCTTCGCTTCTAAGGGACTCTCCTCTGGCTATGTCAACTCTTGGCTGATCAACTCTCTGACTGACTGACTGACTGACTGACTGACTGACTGACTGACTAAAATCCGAACCCATAGTATCCTATATGGAGAAATGTCCCTTGTCTATGACGTCAGAAGTGTGTTTTCAAACGTGACCAATGTCACGTGGCTTTACAGATGTTTGTCCAAACACACTTTCGACAAACAAAAACATCCTCAATTCTAATCTAACCTATTTTAAACAATATAATTAAATTTGCATTGTTCATTCTTTTACTGACATATTTAATATTCAGATTTCTAAAAGAATTAACAATAGACTTGATTCCTACCATTCCATTTCTATACTATGCCTACAGAGTTCGATTCTAGGTTAATCCTAATCTCATTTTCACTTATCTAATATTCTTCTTATTTACATGGGAAGGGGACAGTTCTTTTCCATGTAACAACTATGTGAGAATACGAGTGAGAATATGAATTCACATTACAGTTAAACTGCTGCATATTATTACAATCAGAATTACAAATTATTGAATTTGTTGTTGTTCCTTCTTATGAAACAGATTTTTAATTTTTAATTTTATTTTTAATTTTAAATTGCCAATCACATTACTAAATATTAAAGTAGCTCTAGGATATTTGCCATCGAGCTTATTATATATCTGAATTACAACGAGCACTGTTCTTTTCTTGTATGCTAATTAAATTAGTAATTTTTCACATTAAAATACACTCTGCTCTTTAGACTACTGTTCTAACCCCCTTTAAATTTGCTAGTATATATATATATATATATATATATATATATATATATATATATATATATATATATATATATAAATGCATAAATGTATAAATATAAGGCACATTGCCACTTTGGTGTAGGGGATACTATCAGGGGAAGCAACTACTGGGGCACTATGTAGGGATTTGGGCAGCAAGATGTCGGTTCACGTTACACTTGAACTTTTTCATGTCAGTACAGTTGGGGAAGCAGGGACCTGGAATGGAATTCCAGAGTCTAGCGGTTCTGGGGAAAAAACTACTGGATTAAAAGGCTCTCTTGCATCTAGGGATCTCTACTGTGAAGGGGTGGGATTTAGCTGCTTGTCGGGTTTGTTGGGGGTGTTTATGTCGTGGGGCACAAGGGTCTGCAGTTCGTCAGAACATTTACCATTAAAATACTTGTAGAACAGGCAGAGGGGTGCAACATTTCGTCAATGAGACAGAGACTTAAGCTTAGATGCCAGTTAGGGCCTATCAGATTGGCGACTCTCTTTTGAACCTTGTCTAGGAGCGAGAGACTAGCAGCAGATGCACCAACCCAAATATGACAGCAATACGATGGGCGAATGGTTGCCTTATAGAGGTACAGGATACTTTAAGGTGTCAGTAGTTTTCTAGCACGGTAGAGAAAACCTACCTTCTTCGCAGCGGCCCTGGCAATGTTTTCAATGTAATTGTTCCAACTCATGTTTCCTGTGAGCGTTAGGCCAAGCAGTTTGAAAGATGTGCTCTCAGATAGGGAGTCACTGGCCAGTGATATTGGTGGCAAAGAAGGTTTCTTGTAATTATTGAAGGAAACCAGTTTAGTCTTGGCAGCATTGGATGTGACCATCCATTTTTGTCCCCATTCTACTAAAGATCGGAGGTCATCCTCTAGTGTTTTTGGCATTTTTTAAAGTTATGTTTAGTTATATATATATATATTTAGTTTAGTTATATATATATATATATATATATATACATATGCATAAATGTATGATTATATATATATGTATAAATGTATGAAAAAATATATATATATGTATAAATGTATGAATATATGTACATATATAAATGCATACATGTATGAATATATATATCTATATATATATATATATATATATGTGTATAAATGCATGAATATATGTATATATATATGTGTGTGTGTGTATAAATGTATGAATATATGTATATATGTATGTATAAATGTATGAATCTCTATGTATTTAGACTTCAACCCATCAAACATGTATCGTTTTTATTAACAAACCTTATAATTGTTTCTTTTCTGTAACAAAATACGTAAAACTAAAATTGATGAGTTCCTATTCTTCGGATCAGTCAAGGTCGAAAAGATGAAAAAATTCACAATGATTATTTGAATAGTTTTGCATGAAAAAAAAAACAGGTGCTGTCAAGAATTGAACATTATAACATGCTTAAAGAAATAAACGGTAAAATAGACAACCTCTCGGAATTTGGAATAAAGACTTTGTCATTTATTTGTTATATGCTCTGTAGTTGCATCGAGCTTCATAAATTAAATGATTGGTATGAATAAAAGATGAAATATAATTGAATAAGCATATTTTTTTCACAAACATATATATGTATGTATGTGTATCTTTTACATATAATAAGAGTAATTCACTCCCTCCTATTGCATACTTTGCTAGTATATATATATATATATATATATATATATATATATATATATATATATATATATAAGGCGAATGAACCCCTTTTCAAGGTCAACAGCCAACTAGCACCGTGTATGTATATGTGTGTTGGGGTGGAGAGGGCTCCCATAAGCCGTGGTAAAGGCAACCTTTCTAGAAGAAGCAAATCTCTGATTTAAAAAACATAAAGCGGGAGACCAGTACCCGCATTAAGCTGGTCTGCAGTTTAACTTGTTGTTGGCTATCTTGCTCTTGCTTGTTGCTGGAGCTCAACATTTTGAACTGAGAGAGAGACTTAGCTGTCGTACAAAGCTAAGACTCTGTAACATAATCTGTGTATAGATACTCCCTCAGGCATTTGTCTATTAAAATGGTTCTGTGGTGATGAAAGTCATTTTTTTTTCTTTTTTTTTTACACAGTGATCACCACTTATCAAGGCCCGGAAGCCACTCAGGGATAAGGGTTATTGCAAGTACATTACGTTAGTGTTGAGATTTGATGAAGTGTTTACTTAAGGGGGCGATTCATTAGGAATTTGTTAACGTGGGACTTGAAGACATCCAAGTTGTAGTCCGGTGGGAAGCAGGCATTTTTGGGCTCATAGACTTTAAGTGTCTGAGGGAGTGGCACTCGACTGACAAGACGTTGCAATCAGCATATATATATATATATATATATATATATATATATATATAATTGGTGATGAAAATAATTATTGAATAAATGACTATATTTTTTAATTCACAAAAATTTAAACAAGCAATTTAAGCTATATTGTAATTTACTTCATTTTTGTTTTCAGAATCAATGTTTTCTTATTTGTTAATTGCTCTATAAAATATTGAACATTTTATTATCTTGATAAGTTTTACTTTCCAGATAATACTTATCTTTTTCTTTATATATATATATATATATATATATATATATATATATATATATATATATATATATATATTAGTCTTGAGACGATTAATCAAAATCGGAATCGGGAATCGGAAAAATCGGAACATTTCAGGGTATTGGAATCAGAGTGAGTATCGAAAATATTTGTGCCTATTGTCCGATGCCAAAACGATTCCTTTAATTGTCTTTTTGACTTGATTTTGTTTAAAGCAAAATCTTCCATTGCTGATAATAACGATAAAATAGTAAATATTTATTGATTTTAAACAGCAAAAGTAAAATCAAGAGAGCATACCCAACATATTTTTACGTTTCGGAAAATATCTTCACATTTTACATGTGTTACGGTAGCTGGGGAAAAATAACAAATCTGCAGTTAAATATTTAGGGATTTGTAAAGAATCGGAATCCGAATCGGTAATTCTGCCGGAATCGGGAATTTAGTATGGAATCGGTAATTGTATCGGAATCGGGAAAAATATTGAAATCGGCATATCACTAATAATATATATATATATATATATATATATATATATACGAGAAAACATATATATATATACATATATATATATATATATATACGATCAAACAGTTAATAAAACATGTTAAAAACACTTTGAAATGAGTTAAAAACATATTTAATCTGAAAAGGAAACACTAGATAAGTGGATACTCCTTAATCCGCGGAGTTTCGAAGAAATACTTTCCTTCTCATCAGAGGGTAGGAGTTAACAAAATGCGGGATCGGATTTTGCATGCAAAAGTATTTGATGAAACAACAAGTAAATCAAAGATCTTACTTGATTACAAAAAAAGGAAGTAGAAGGAATATGGCGAAGAAAAAGGTGATTACACATGAATGGATAGTCTGGTCCACATGCTTTTGAGGTGTCTAGGTTTTTTATAATAGCATGTACCTGAGAAGGGGTGATTTTCAAATCGTCTAGTGTGGCGTCTGTTCGCAGACGAAAATCAGGGAGTGAGTGGTGTACTGAGTTCAGTGTGGAGTTTGAGACAAACTGACTGGCAAGCAGATTAGCCTTGTCAGTTGCAGTGCAAGCAACCTCATGATTGTTTGATAGTGGGGGAATAGTTGACTTTCCATTATTTACTACACTGTTGTAGATTTTCCAAAAATCACGGGTTCCTAATTTCTGTGCTTCGATGCGTTTTCTGGTGGTTTCAGAGTAATCTGTCTTAGCTGTCTCTATCACTCTCTTACAATTATTTCTAGCTTCTATAAACTTCTGTTTATTTGAGCTGGACTTATGTCGGTTGAATTTGCGGAGCGCATGCTGCCTTTGACAAATGGCAGCTGCACAAGCAGAAGTAAACCATTGGGGAAAGTGGGGCTTGCTATAGAATTTCCGTGCGGGAACATGTGCTTCAATTGCAGTTTTGAACCATTCAGTGGTCTCATTTACACACTGTTCCGCTGGAAGAGTAAAGATATTTTGCCATGGGGCATCTCTGATGAGCTCCCTGATGGCTTCCCAATCAGCCTTTTTGTAATACCTCGTTGTTTTGAGTAGTGGGTCTTCAGTTTTAGGGCGAGAATTTAGGCTGATTTCTACCATTATCACAGTGTGATCAGCATTCCCGAGTGGGCTGTGGGCATTTGTTGTACAGTCATTGGGAACCGTTGTCAGAAAGATATCTAGAAGTGAGGCATGTTGATCTTGCTGGTCTGGGAAACGTGTCGGAAATGTAACCAACTGAGATAGGGAATGGGATATAGAGAAGCTATGTGTTGCACTACCACCTACGTCTGTGTGATTAGAGAATCCTAGCCAGTTACTGCGGTGGACATTGAAGTCACCAAATACATGTATTTGTGCGCTAGTATCGAGGGAGAGTGCTATATCTATGCTGTCTGAGACTTTGTTTATTAGGGTACAGTCTTGGTTTGAGGGAGAGCGGTAGAGAAAATATAAGTAGCTAATATTGTGTTGCATATTTAGTCTGAAGCACATAAAGGCCTGGTCCTCTGATTCTAGTTTTATTTCTCTAGTCAGGGGGAGGGTGTTACGAATATAGACTCCAAGCCCATGCATATGTCTGTCCGAGTCCTTACGATAGAGTGAGAGATAACCAGGCATGTTAAAGTGGTTAGAGGGAATGGAGGAGTGAAGGTTAGTTTCACTTAATGCTAAGATATCCGGGGTGTTTACAAGGAGAAATGACTCAACATCATCTAAGTTAGTTCTAAGCCCGCGGATATTAGTAAATGCAAGCCTCAAGGGAGGAGGCAGGTTGGTTTTCTTTGAGTTTGGTCCTGGTTTAAACGTAACTTTTGCTTGAGCTGTCATTTCATTTTATTTTATTTAAAAGTTTCAGTTAGGGTGAGTGAGTGAGTGAGGGGGTGCTGGACAAGTAGTTGTGCAGAATACCAGACATGCAATACAAGTAGACCATCAGCTGTCCTCACCCACAGGATTGTGGCCTCAGGAAAGCCCACCAGGGATGAGTGCAGGGTCCCTTTCCATGCGCGACATGGCACTACAAACATCCCAATATTTTACAACTGTTGATGGAGCAGCCGCTCTAAGCACTACCAAAGAGTTAGGGCACCTGTACTATCAGTCGAAAACAGCAGCCAGGAACTGTCAATCTGGTACCCTCAATCCATTAGGCAAAGTCAGCCCAGTCCAACTGCACCGACATATATGGCATTGAAGCACCTCCACTGTGTCCAGTTTAGGGGGATGGGATGTGGCGGGAGCGGGGAAAAGCGGCGTTCATTGCCCTAGTCAGAAAACAAGGTCAACCACTGGGTGATTCAGACGAGTCCCTGTGATAGTACCTCTACACCTGGCCAATAGGCAAAGAAGGAGTATGAAAGCCGGGCGATAGACAGAGCCTATCTCCTCCTTAAGCAGTTTAGGTTTGCCAACCGGTGATTTGTTTGAGTCACCAGCTCTAGGAAGGTTGGCGTCCAGGACTGAAGAGGCCTCCCTCCCCTAGGTTTAGTTTCAGAGTTTTCCTTCTCCTAGATGGATGACCTGGGAAGACTTACAGGTCCATCAGCTCCGAGGGGGTTCGCCCCACGCCTGGGTCCTAATCCAGGTATTTCTGCGACCCCGCATGGGTAGTTAATATTTATTGGTTATTTAGGTTTATATCTCCTGAACAAATCGGGTATTTAGGTTAACTTCTACAGAAAACTTTCACTCCTCAAACGTGGTTAAAAAAGGACATTACTATGCTTTCCATTTTCATTTTTACTGGGAGAGGGTATAGGTAAAAATCCATGCAGTGAAAGCAACTAAATTTGCTACAGTATTGGATTGAGAGAGATGAGTTAATGTATGGTTAGATATAGTTTTGTAAGTTTAGGAATGGATGGTTAGATATGGTTTAGTAGGTTTAGGAATGTATGGTTAGGCATGGTTTAGTAAGTTTAGGAATGTATGGTTAGATATAGTTTAGTAAGTTTAGGAATGTATGGTTAGATATGGTTTAGTAAGTTTAGGATTAGGATAAAGTGTTAAAGCATGATTTACTTGCTATTAGAAATTATGATTTGGTGCTCAAACTGAATATTTAATATGACTGAAAGATAAGATATGCTCAGTATAGATACAAGAGAGCATTTGATATGGAGTACAGTTATACCTGATAGATATAGGTTATTGCATATTCTGTAAGCATAGTTAAATATAGATGGATGGATAAGTAGTATTATATACGAATTCATGGAATTTTAGACAATTTGGGTAAGTTGCCTTTAGACTACAACGAAGGAGGATGACTTCGCCTTTCTCTTAATATCCGGAAGTTTGTATTTCAATGAGTACCGGTTTAGTTTGTGTAATAATTATTGCAATACTATCTCTTAACAAAGAGATATTAATGGTTGCTGTTCATTATAGATTACTTTAAGTCTATGCATAGAACTGTGTTCACAAAATAAAACTTACTCTAGGATAGCGATACAAAATAGCTCTAAAACTAACAATAACATTATAAAACAAACAAATAAATAAATTAAATAAACATGAATATACATAAACGATCACACACATATATGTATATATATATATATATATATGTATATATGTATATATATATGTGCATTATTGTGTACACATAGGTATATTTATATATATAAAAAAAAAAGGAGAACGGCCACCTAAAACCACTAACCTAGTTCTAAAACAGATCCTTTGTTTGATAAAATGCATGCCCATTGGCTGATAGGAAGGGGCGCGGTGGAGACTAGAAAGCTGATTGGCCAACTAGTAATCCTCAACATATATAAAAACAAGAAGCAACGACAGAATTCGCGCATAAGCCTGACGAATCCTATAGTTGGATGAAACGCAGAATATTCAGTGTAGCTTAATCGCCATATATATTTTATAAATTACTATATATATATATATATATATATATATATATATATATATATATATATATATATATATATATATATATATAGTAATCTAGGATTGTTCAGATTTATGCACCGCGGGATATTCAGTGTAGCTTAATCGCCATATATATTTTATAAATTACTAACTAGTTCTACCGACGTATTGAGCACTATTGAAGTAAATACTTAAAGTTTATGCATAAATTTATACTTTTGTATATTAATTTTATGTGAGTAAATGATGTAGTTATAAATAAATATATATATATATATATGCATACATACATATATATATGTATATATATACATATATATATGTGTATATATATATATAACTACTTTATTTACTCACATAAAATTAATATACGAAAGTATAGATTTATGCGTAAACTTTTCAGTATTTACTTCAAAAATGGCCAATACGTAGGTAGACCTAGTTAGTAAGTTATAAAATATATATGGCGATTAAGCTACACTGAATATTCGGCGTTTCATCCACTCTAGGCCTAGAGTGGATGAGACGCGGAATATTCAGTGTAGCTTAATCGCCATATATATTTTATAACTATATATATATATATATATATATATATATATATATATATATATATAAATATAAGTTATAAAATATATATGGCGATTAAGCTACACTGAATATTCGACGTTTCATCCACTCTAGGCCTAGAGTGGATGAGACGCGGAATATTCAGTGTAGCTTAATCGCCATATATATTTTATAACTTATATATATATATATATATATATTAATTATTCAAGAACTATCATATTTTCCTTTGTCTGTGAATTTGTTGATAAGAATTTCGCTATTTTTATTTATTGCAGCTTTATTTTTGTATTAGATATAGAATTATGCCTATGCGTCCATAATAAACTTGTTATTTGGAAATAAAATGATATTGTTACGTATCGCTAATATTGTATACCATGTTTGTATGTATATATGTATATATATATATATATATATATATATATATGTATATATATATATTTATATATGTATATAATTTGTTTAATATTTCCATTAAAATTTCGTATCGATTTCTGTTTTTGTAGGTGGTAGCGTGGATTGGAGGTCGAATCTTCAGAAGGGTCTGTTCTTGATAGCATCCCTTATGTTGACAGCCTTGCATAGGATCAGTTGAGTCGTCCAGCCTTCTTCCCTGGCAGTTGAGTCCGCATGGGGTCGCCTCAAACACCCTACAGACAACAACATTAAACAAACACAGCTTCAATCTTCAAAACAACCCCAACCAACGCTAGAATTCAGAAAAGAACTGGAAGGGAAGAAAAGACTCGGCATTTTGTACTGTGCACCTTATTGCAAATGTGCTCTATTATTAAGGTTGTAGAAAATAAATATCTCTTAAATAAGCACATTAACTATGGAAGCAGAAAATGGATATTTTTTTTTTTTTTTTGCAAATCAGAGAAACTATTTTTTCTTGTGTTTCGATAAGGAAACAGACGAATTTCAATTGGTTGTCGTCCTTATTTAAAAAATAAAAAATGAACACTTTCTCTGTTGATAACTAAAAAAACATTTAGAAATGTAAATGCTATAAAATAAGGCTTCTTTTCTCTCTCTGTCGCTGTCTCCGTCTCTCTCTCTCTCTTTATCTCTCTCTCTTTCTACATATATATATACATATATATATATATATATATATATATATATATATATATATATATATATATACATATATATATACATGTATCTTCTCCTCCTCCTCCTCCTATTTTATCTATCGCTGTATTTTCTGAATTTATTGACAAAAAATAAGTGTGTATTTTTATATCCTTTTTTTTACAACATTGAAAACGGAACTTTTTAAAAAATACTGAGATTGTGAAAAGGTTCAAAAAACATAGCCGCAATATCAAACATGGTAAGAAGAAAGAAAAACTATCGTCGAACTCCCCACTCGAACTCCCACCACTATCAGCAAAATCGAAATCAAAAAATATACATCTAAGTATGAAAACAAATGTGGGAAGAAATGGACTTCTTTTCTTAACAACTTAAATAAAGATTGCATTTTTTTTAATGGAGATTTTTTTAAAAACTAAAAAAATATCACCTTAACAAGATGAAGTATCGTTGTTACTATCTAGAATATTTACATATTCACAATAAAGATGAGGATAAAAGTAATAAAAAATAATTTAAATGAAATTATTTAAATTATTTTTAGACAATTATCTCATCAATTCCAATATTTATAACTATACCACGTTTCGGCTGATATGCTTTCTGGCCTTCTTCGGGTGATTGTTTCTTCTGTATTTTAATATGACTATTGTTGGTTATTTGCTTATGGTGATGTTTGTGATAAGAATCCTTACAATGACATCATCAATCAACAGCAGTTATATTCAATATTGGGGAAATCTTTACCGTACATGAACAATAGGTTTGAAAAGGGTCGGAAAGCATATCGGCCGAAACGTAGTAGAAAAATAAAGTTCATTTTTAACGAGGACAATAGTCTAAAAAAAACTGACAAATCATTCGAGGTTATTGAAGAAAAATAAATTCCTTAGAAATTCAATAAAAAAAACTCTTTTATTAAAAAAAAATGCGTTAAAAACTGACAAAATATTTAAAAAAATATATAATGCACGTGCTAAAAAGTTTTTTCTGTTTGCCCATTATCAGATTTTATGTATTTCTTTTATTATATAAACATATATTAAACACATATAAACGTAACCATATATATATTAAACACATATAAACGTAACCATATATATATATTAAACACATGTGTATAACAATAATGATTGAGGCTTGTCTTAATATCTTACTGCAGTTGCAGCAACAATCCAATCCTCAGAAGTGCATTAATAAAGCAACAATTATATACGTTTGAGTATGAAAAGCTATAAAAAGATGCAGTAGTCTATTAATAAAATTGCAATGATTGGATAATCTATGAAACTGCAGTAAAACGTTAAGAAAAGCAACATTTATTTGATAATTATTGTAAAACAGCGACGTATAAAAAGTCATTTGAGCCCTTAGTGTCTGGAACATTCCGTTGTTATTATTCGGCTTGATTCTGATTTCGAGTAGTTGATTTTAATTCACACACAAACACACACACACACACACACACACACACACACACACACACACACACACACAAAATAAATAAATAAAATAAAATAAATAAATAAATAAAAAAGACAAAATTGATTAGAGAAAATTTTACAAACAAATATGAACGAACATATTTTTTTTATCTGTGCTGCGTCAATTGTTTTTCCATTCTGTCTTTTATCCATTCTGTCTCCATGGCATTTCATTTTATGAGGTTCTGTGCATTTTATTTTGATATACCTATTTCTCTCCACCTTTCATTTTCTCTCTCTCCCTCTCTCTTTCTCTCTCTCAATATATATATATATATATATATATATATATATATATATATATATATATATACACATGTATATATATATATATATACAGGGTGACCCAACAAAACGGGACCCACTCTAATTAGGCTCCGTTTCTTAGTGTTTTGTCCGAATGAAATGAAACTTTGGTCATAACTAGTTTATTATATTCCAAGCATCACGT
>NC_136497.1:1925000-1927500 GCF_053919585.1 Euprymna scolopes | reverse complement strand
AAAGCACTAACCAGACCGCCACTGAAAAGATGCAGAGAGCTTATTTCCACTCAAATTCTAAAGACTCATGCTTGATACCGAAAAAAAAAAACAATGGTAATCGGTTTTTGGGATAATGTAGAATGATTTCCAACAGTTATCTCAAGCAGCAGAAAGTGCTTGAAATTTGTTATTTTTTGTCCCTAAGACTCCACGAACACTAGTAGCTACTAGATAGCGTGAGTGAGGAATCACTGATTATAACTTGTGGGAAAGCTCCTAGTAATTATTTAGTAATAACTAGTCGTTGTGGTTGCATGATAGATGCAAACATTCCCAGGTTAATTAAACATATATTTATTTTAGTTGCTTATTGCAAATGACTAAATAAGTAAAAAGTACAAAGCAAATGGAACATTTTTTTTTTTCACGTGTAAAATCATATTTATTTGTTTTTGATATTTTCATCATTCGGGTTTGCATGAAATACTTTCAAGATTCTTTGACTTCATATCAACTCGAAATGAATAGGTGCTAATACAGTTCAATATCTGGCACATTAGAAAACGTGTTGACAATAACAAGTATACAAAATCTTCTTTCTGGAGATTTATTGATACTTATTATATAATCGAAAGAAAGATGGGCCGACAAAAGAAAAGGATGAGACATAAATCCTATACAAGATATAGAGAAAGAGAGAGATGGGGGTGGGGACAGAGATAAGAGAGAGCGACACTTCAATCGTGCTCATTGGATTTATGGAGAAAGGTTTTGCCGATGATGATGATGATGATGATGATGATGATGATGATGATGATGATGATGATGATGATGATGATGATGATGATGATGATGATGATGATGATGATGATGCTGATGATGATGATGATGATGATGATGCTGATGATGATGATGATGATGATGATGATGATGATGATGATGATGATGATGATGATGATGATGATGATGATGATGATGATGATGATGATGCAAAGAAAGAAAGCTAAAAATCTTATACAAGTGATGGAGTGAAGATAAAGAATTCACTTAATTCTGATGATTCCAGTAAAATACCCTAAGTCTCGAGAAAGACATATCTATATATCTGTTCATGAACTCTTTGATGACTCAGCAGTTGTAGATTTGCAGAGCCATAGATAAAAGAGGACATTAGTAATTTGTACATGTCGCAGGCATGAACTCGTTCTCATGAGAAACCCAGATAAAGCCACTAAAGTCATTCATTTTTAACGAATGCCATATGAGAATGATACGGTGGATGTTGATTCGAGTCTTAAAGACAAGCTGAGATCAAATGAACTCAGAAGAAGTTTAAATCTGGAGATTTAAGGAGATTTATGAACAACATGCAACTAATGAGTGCAGAATTGTTGAAGTAACAAGGTCACTTGGTAGGTGAAGGGCAAGAGATGCATACAAGGAAATAAGGACAGACTCGAGAGAAAGAAGGATAAATAAAGATCTGGTTAAGTTGAGTTACCGTCCAACACATGCCAGTATATAAAAGAAAAATTAACATGATGATGATGATGATGATGATGATGATGATGATGATGATGATGACGGCCATTTCCTAAAACTGAAAATGCTGATTATATATATTATTTTATATTTGAAATCCTTTGTGTGTTTATTTATTTATTTGCGGACTGTTATCCTTATCTTCATAGTTGTTGTGGTTTCAACCAACTATTCCTTGTCTTCAGCTGATCAAGTACGACGGGATAGGAATGCTGAGTCTTGTAATTGTATTCCCAGTAATTACTGCCTTCCATAGTTGTTGTTGTCTTTCCACATTTTTGGTCATCTAAACCTCTGGCTTGCCTTGGGTAGGATTGAAACTTCTATCTTCAGACAATGCTCACCCGAAACTGCAGAAATTCAACGCCTCTATCAACTGTGGGTCCTGAAAAGGATCAGTTGGCTAAAACGTGGTGAGACAACAATTATGAAGATGAGGAAAACAGTCAGCAAAAAAATGACTGAATGCTGATGTTAGTAAATTATTTGAATTTCAGAGTAAAAAGAGTTGCAGAAGATATTCAAAGTGATTTGATAAATTCGACGAAGGCTACAAAAATATGTTGCTTAAAAACGCCAAAAAAAAACCTCAGTTATTCGAATCTTAAATTTATCGTGTATAAATTCTTTGGTGATTTATCGTTCCATTTCATATCAGTTCATTTCTATTCGTATTATTTGGATTCCACACACTACTGTTCTTGAGTGTGATTTTCACAATGTTTCGGTCGACGTTACCTCCAACCTTCTTCAGATGTATCTTGTCGAACTCGGGAATGTTTCAGTTGAACTCAGAAATTTGGACAAAAGTCCGAATGGAACCCTTCATTTAGTTCAAGGGGGGGTAGCATGTTTTTGTTCCGTCAGCCATGACTGGATAGCGGTCCTAAGTTATTTGCAATTGTATTTTTCGGTTGCTCACATTGAGAATTGAATCTTCAACCTTCAGGAGAATATCACTTTTCACTTTTTACAA